>NW_027094938.1:0-43371 GCF_029207755.1 Chamaea fasciata | reverse complement strand
GGGGTGCCCTGGCTGTCCCTGGGATGCCATGGCTGTCCTCTACGTGTCCCTGGGGGTGCCCTGGCTGTCCCCTCGGTGTCCCTGGGGGTGCCCTGCCTGTCCCCTAGGTGTCCCTGGGGGTGCCATGCCTGGCCCTAGGTGTCCCTGGGGGTGCCCTGGCTGTTTCTAGGATGCCCTGGCTGTCCCCTAAGTGTCCCTGGGGGTGACCTGCCTGTCCCCTAGGTGTCTCTGGGGGTGCCCTGGCTGTCCCTAGGGTGCCCTGGCTGTCCCCTAGGTGTCCCTGGGGGTGCCCTGGAGGTCCCCTGGGTGTCCCTGGGGGTGCCCTGGCTGTCCCTGGGGTGCCCTGGCTGTCCCCAAGGTGTCCCTGGGGGTGCCCTGCCTGTCCTCTCGGTGTCCCTGGGGGTGCCCTGGCTGTGCCCTCGGTGTCCCTGGGGTTGCACAGGGTGTCCCTGGGGTTCCCTGTCTGTCCTCTAGGTGTCCCTGGGGGGGCCCTGGTGTCCTTGGGTTGCCCTGGCTGTCCCCTAGGTGTCCCTGCCTCGCTCGTATCCTCGACTCCGCCTCCGGCGCCATGGTGACTCCCCTCCCAGTCTGGACCATTGTGGCCTCACCCCCTCCCCTGGGGCCATCCGACCCATCCCAGTATAGACCAGTAAGGCACCGAGTGGCCACCATGGACCCCCACACGCCTGCCAGTTCATCCCAGTTCATCCCAGTCCACTCTTTGTCCATCCCAGGTTTCTCTGGTCACCCTCCCAGTGCTCTCAGTCCATCCCAGTCCCGCAGGTGTTGGTGCTTGGGGCTTGATGAGCTGGTGCCTGTCCGCAACGTGGAGCGGCTCAAACGGGACCTCAGGGTGAGGGGGGCGCGGATTTGGGGGGATCCTGGGGGTCCTGAGTTGTCGTGGAGGGGGTTTTTGGGTTGTGGGGGGTCTGGGGGGAGTCCTGGGGGCTGCTTTGGGTGCTTTGGGGGGTATTCGGGAGGTTTGGGCGGCCCATTTGAGGCATCAAAGAACCTGAGGAGGGTTTTGATAGCCTCTGGAGGTGGAGGCGGCCGTGGGGGTGAGCTGGCTGTCCCAGGGGGTTCCTGGCTGTCCCTCGATGTCCGTGGGGTGCCCTGGCTGTCACTTAGGTGTCCCTCGGGGTGCCCTGGCTGTCCCTAGGGTGCCCTGGCTGTCCCCTAGGTGTCCCTGGGGTGACTTGCCTGTCCCTGGAGGTGCCCTGCCTGTCCCCTAGGTGTCCCTGGGGTGCCCTGGCTGTCTCGTCAGTGTCCCTGGGGGTGCCCAGAGTGTCCCTGGGAGTGCCCTACCTGTCCCCTAGGTGTCCCTGGGGTGCCCTGGCTGTCCCGTTAGTGTCCCTGGGGGTGCCCTGGCTGTCCCCTAGGTGTCCCTGGGGGTGCCCTGGGTGTCCCTGGGGTGCCCTGGCTGTCCCCTACTTGTCCCTGGGGGTGCCCAGGGTGTCCCTGGGGGTGCCCTTGCTGTCCCCTAGGTGTCCCTGGGGGTGCCCTGGCTGTCCCTCGGGTTCCCTGGGTGTCCCCTTGGTGTCCCTGGGGGTGCCCAGGGTGTCCCTTAGGTGTCCCTGGGGGTCCCCTTGCTGTCCCCTAGCTGTCCCTGGGGGTGCCCTGGCTGTCCCTGGGGTGCCCTGGGTGTCCCCTAGGTGTCCCTCGGGGTGCCCTGGCTGTTCCTGGAGTGCCCTGGCTGTCCCCTAGGTGTCCCTGGGGGTGCCCTGGCTGTCGTCTAGGTGTCCCTGGGGGTGCCCTGCCTGTCCCCTAGGTGTCCCTGGGGGTGCCCTGCCTGTCCCCTAGGTGTCCCTGGGGTGCCCTGGCTGTCCCTGGCGGTGCCATGGCTGTCCCCTCGTTGTCCCTGGGGGTACCCTGCGTGTCCCCTAGGTGTCCTTGGGGGTGCCCTGGCTGTCCCTAGGGTGCCCTTTCTGTGCCCTCGGTGTCCCTGGGGGTGCCCTGGCTGTCCCCTAGGTGGCCCAGGGGGTGCCCTGGCTGTCCCTAGGGTGCCCTGGCTGTCCCCTAGGTGTCTCTGGGGTGCCCTGGCTGTCCCCTCGGTGTCTCTGGGGGTGCCCAGGGCGTCCCTGGGGGTGCCCTTGCTGTCCCCTACGTGTCGCTGGGGGTGCCCTGGGTGTCCCTGGGGGTGCCCTGGCTGTCCCTGGGGTGCCATGGCTGTCCTCTACGTGTCCCTGGGGGTGCCCTGGGTGTCCCTGGGGTGCCCTTGCTGTCCCCTACGTGTCCCTGGGGGTGCCCAGGGTGTCCCTGGGGGTGCCCTTGCTGTCCCCTAGGTGTCCCTGGAGGTGCCCGGGCTGTCCTTGGGGTGCTCTGGCTGTCCCTTTGGTGTCCCTGGGGGTGCCCTGGCTGTCCCCTCGGTGTCCCTGGGGGTGCCCTGGCTGTGCCCTCAGTGTCTCTGGGGGTGCCCTGGCTGTCCCTGGGATGCCATGGCTGTCCTCTACATGTCCCTGGGGGTGCCCTGGCTGTCCCCTCGGTGTCCCTGGGGGTGCCCTGCCTGTCCCCTAGGTGTCCCTGGGGGTGCCATGCCTGGCCCTAGGTGTCCCTGGGGGTGCCCTGGCTGTTTCTAGGATGCCCTGGCTGTCCCCTAAGTGTCCCTGGGGGTGACCTGCCTGTCCCCTAGGTGTCTCTGGGGGTGCCCTGGCTGTCCCTAGGGTGCCCTGGCTGTCCCCTAGGTGTCCCTGGGGGTGCCCTGGAGGTCCCCTGGGTGTCCCTGGGGGTGCCCTGGCTGTCCCTGGGGTGCCCTGGCTGTCCCCAAGGTGTCCCTGGGGGTGCCCTGCCTGTCCTCTCGGTGTCCCTGGGGGTGCCCTGGCTGTGCCCTCGGTGTCCCTGGGGTTGCACAGGGTGTCCCTGGGGTTCCCTGTCTGTCCTCTAGGTGTCCCTGGGGGGGCCCTGGTGTCCTTGGGTTGCCCTGGCTGTCCCCTAGGTGTCCCTGCCTCGCTCCTATCCTCGACTCTGCCTCCGGCGCCATGGTGACTCCCCTCCCAGTCTGGACCATTGTGGCCTCACCCCCTCCCCTGGGGCCATCCGACCCATCCCAGTATAGACCAGTAAGGCACCGAGTGGCCACCATGGACCCCCACACGCCTGCCAGTTCATCCCAGTTCATCCCAGTCCACTCTTTGTCCATCCCAGGTTTCTCTGGTCACCCTCCCAGTGCTCTCAGTCCATCCCAGTCCCGCAGGTGTTGGTGCTTGGGGCTTGATGAGCTGGTGCCTGTCCGCAACGTGGAGCGGCTCAAACGGGACCTCAGGGTGAGGGGGGCGCGGATTTGGGGGGATCCTGGGGGTCCTGAGTTGTCGTGGAGGGGGTTTTTGGGTTGTGGGGGGTCTGGGGGGAGTCCTGGGGGCTGCTTTGGGTGCTTTGGGGGGTATTCGGGAGGTTTGGGCGGCCCATTTGAGGCATCAAAGAACCTGAGGAGGGTTTTGATAGCCTCTGGAGGTGGAGGCGGCCGTGGGGGTGAGCTGGCTGTCCCAGGGGGTTCCTGGCTGTCCCTCGATGTCCGTGGGGTGCCCTGGCTGTCACTTAGGTGTCCCTCGGGGTGCCCTGGCTGTCCCTAGGGTGCCCTGGCTGTCCCCTAGGTGTCCCTGGGGTGCCTTGCCTGTCCCTGGAGGTGCCCTGCCTGTCCCCTAGGTGTCCCTGGGGTGCCCTGGCTGTCTCGTCAGTGTCCCTGGGGGTGCCCAGAGTGTCCCTGGGAGTGCCCTGCCTGTCCCCTAGGTGTCCCTGGGGGTGCCCTGGCTGTCCCTGGAGTGCCCTGGCTGTCCCCTCCGTGTCCCTGGGGGGGCCCTGCCTGTCCCCTAGGTGTCCCTGGGGGTGCCCTGCCTGTCCCCTAGGTGTCCCTGGGGGTGCCCTGGCTGTCCCTAGGGTGCCCTGGCTGTGCCCTAGGTGTCCCTGGGGTGCCCTGGCTGTCCCTGGGGGTGCCATGGCTGTCCCCTCGTTGTCCCCGGGGGTACCCTGCGTGTCCCCTAGGTGTCCTTGGGGGTGCCCTGGCTGTCCCTAGGGTGCCCTTTCTGTGCCCTCGGTGTCCCTGGGGGTGCCCTGGCTGTCCCCTAGGTGTCCCTGGGGGTGCCCTGGCTGTCCCTGGAGTGTCCTGGCTGTGCCCTAGGTGTCCCTGGGGGTGCCCTGGCTGTCCCCTAGGTGTCCCTGGGTGTGCCCTGGGCGTCCCTGGGGATGCCCTGCCTGTCCCCTAGGTGTCCCTGGGGATGCCCTGTGGGTCCCTGGGGTGCCCTGGGGGTGCCCTGGTGTCCCTGGGGGTGCCCTGGCTGTCCCCTAGGTGTCCCTGGGGGTGCCCTGGCTGTCCCTGGAGTGTCCTGGCTGTGCCCTAGGTGTCCCTGAGGGGGCCCTGGCTGTCCCCTAGGTGTCCCTGGGGGTGCCCTGCCTGTCCCCTAGGTGTCCCTGGGGGTTCCCTGCCTGTCCCCTAGGTGTCCCTGGGGGTGCCCTGGCTGTCCTCTAGGTGTCCCTGGGGGTGCCCAGGGTGTCCCTGGGGTTCTCTGGCTGTCCCCTAGGTGTCCCTGGGGGGGCCCTGGCAGTCCCCGAGGTGTCCCTGGGGGTGCCCTGGGTGTCCCTGGGGGTGCTCAGGGTGTCACTGGGGTTCCCTGACTGTCCCGTACGTGTCCCTGGGGGTGTCCTGGAGGTCCCCTAGGTTTCCCTGGGGGTGCCCTCGCTGTCCCTGGGGTGCCCTGGGTGTCCCTTAGGTGTCCCTGGGGGTGCCCTTGCTGTCCCCTAGCTGTCCCTGGGGGTGCCCTGGCTGTCCCTGGGGTGCTCTGGATGTTCCCTTGGTGTCCCTGGGGGTGCCCTGGCTGTCCCCTAGGTTTCCCTGGGGGTGCCCTGGTGTCCCTGGGGGTGCCCTGGCTGTCCCTAGGGTGCCCTGGCTGTGCCCTTGGTGTCCCTGGGGGTGCCCTGGCTGTCACCTAGGTGTCCCTGGGGGTGCCCTGGTGTCCCTCGGGGTGCCCTGCCTGTCCCCTAGGTGTCCCTCGGGGTGCCCTGGCTGTCCCTGGAGTGCCCTGGCTGTCCCCTAGGTGTCCCTGGGGGTGCCCTGGCTGTCCCTTGGGTGCCCTGGCTGTCCCCTAGGTGTCCCTGGGGGTGTCCTGCCTTCCCCTAGGTGTCGTTGGGGGTGCCCTGGGTGTCCCAGGGGGTGCCCTGCCTGTCCCCTAGGTGTCCCTGGGGGTGCCCTGGGCGTCCCTGGGGGCGCCCTGGCGGTCCCTAGGGTGCCCTGGCTGTCTCCTAGGTGTCCTGGGGGTGCCCTGGATGTCCCTGAGGTGCCCTGGCTGTCTTCAAGGTGTCCCTGTGGGTGACCATAGTGTCCCTGGGAGTGCCCTGGCTGTCCCCTAGGGGTCTCTGGGGGTGCCCTGGGTGTCCCTGGAGTGCCCTGGCTGTCCCCTAAATGTCCCTGGGGGTGCCCTGGCTGTCCCCTAGGTGTCCCTGGGGGTGTCCTGCCTTCCCCAAGGTGTCCCTGGGGGTGCCCTGGCTTTCCCCTCGGTGTCCCTGGGGGTGCCCTGGCTGTCTTTAGGGTGCCCTGGCTGTCCCCTAGTTGTCCCTGGGGGGGCCCTGGCTGTCCCCTAGGTGTCCCTGGGGGTGCCCTGCCTGTCCCCGAGGTGTCCCTGGGGGTGCCCTGGCTTTCCTCTGGGTGTCCCTGGAAGTGCCCTGGGTGTCCCTGGGGTGCCCTGGCTGTCCCCTAGGTGTCCCTGGGGGAGCCCTGAGTGTGCCTGGGGTGCCCTGCCTGTCCCCTAGGTGTCCCTGGGGGTCCCTGGCTGTCCCTGGGGTGCCCTGGCTGTCCCCTAGGTGTCCCTGGGGGTGCCCTGGGTGTTCCTGGGGGTGCCCAGGGTGTTCCTTAGGTGTCCCTGGGGGTGCCCTTGCTGTCCCCTAGGTGTCCCTGGGGGTGCCCTGGCTGTCCCTGGGGTGCTCTGGATGTCCCCTTGTTGTCCCTGGGGGTGCCCTGGCTGTCCCTAGGGTGCCCTGGCTGTGCCTTAGGGGTCCCTGGGGGTGCCCTGGCTGTCCCTAGGGTGCACTGGCTGTCCCCTAGGTGTCCCTGGGGGTGCCCTGGCTGTCCCCTAGGTGTCCCTGGGGGTGCCCTGCCTCTCCCCTAGGTGTCCCTGGGGGTGCCAAGGGTGTCCCTGGGGATGCCCTGGCTGTCCCCTAGGTGTCCCTGGCGGTGCCCTGGGTGTCCCTGGGGTGCCCTGGCTGTCCCTGGGGGTGCCCTTGCGGTCCCTAGGGTGCCCTGGCTGTCCCCTAGGTGTCCCTGAGGGTGCCCTGGATGTCCCTGAGGTGCCTTGGCTGTCTTCAAGGTGTCCCTGTGGGTGCCCAGAGTATCCCTGGGGTTGTCCTGGCTGTCCCTGGGGTGCCCTGGCTGTTCCCTAGGTGTCCCTGGGGGAGCCCTGGGTGTGCCTGGGGTGCCCTGCCTGTCCCCTAGGTGTCCCTGGGGTGCCCTGGCTGTCCCTGGCGGTGCCATGGCTGTCCCCTCGTTGTCCCTGGGGGTACCCTGCGTGTCCCCTAGGTGTCCTTGGGGGTGCCCTGGCTGTCCCTAGGGTGCCCTTTCTGTGCCCTCGGTGTCCCTGGGGGTGCCCTGGCTGTCCCCTAGGTGGCCCAGGGGGTGCCCTGGCTGTCCCTAGGGTGCCCTGGCTGTCCCCTAGGTGTCTCTGGGGTGCCCTGGCTGTCCCCTCGGTGTCCCTGGGGGTGCCCAGGGTGTCCCTGGGGGTGCCCAGGGTGTCCCTTAGGTGTCCCTGGGGGTCCCCTTCCTGTCCCCTAGCTGTCCCTGGGGGTGCCCTGGCTGTCCCTGGGGTGCCCTGGGTGTCCCCTAGGTGTCCCTCGGGGTGCCCTGGCTGTCCCTGGAGTGCCCTGGCTGTCCCCTAGGTGTCCCTGGGGGTGCCCTGGCTGTCGTCTAGGTGTCCCTGGGGGTGCCCTGCCTGTCCCCTAGGTGTCCCTGGGGGTGCCCTGCCTGTCCCCTAGGTGTCCCTGGGGTGCCCTGGCTGTCCCTGGCGGTGCCATGGCTGTCCCCTCGTTGTCCCTGGGGGTACCCTGCGTGTCCCCTAGGTGTCCTTGGGGGTGCCCTGGCTGTCCCTAGGGTGCCCTTTCTGTGCCCTCGGTGTCCCTGGGGGTGCCCTGGCTGTCCCCTAGGTGGCCCAGGGGGTGCCCTGGCTGTCCCTAGGGTGCCCTGGCTGTCCCCTCGGTGTCCCTGGGGGTGCCCAGGGTGTCCCTGGGGGTGCCCTTGCTGTCCCCTACATGTCGCTGGGGGTGCCCTGGGTGTCCCTGGGGGTGCCCTGGCTGTCCCTGGGGTGCCATGGCTGTCCTCTACGTGTCCCTGGGGGTGCCCTGGGTGTCGCTGGGGTGCCCTTGCTGTCCCCTACGTGTCCCTGGGGGTGCCCAGGGTGTCCCTGGGGGTGCCCTTGCTGTCCCCTAGGTGTCCCTGGAGGTGCCCGGGCTGTCCTTGGGGTGCTCTGGCTGTCCCTTTGGTGTCCCTGGGGGTGCCCTGGCTGTCCCCTCGGTGTCCCTGGGGGTGCCCTGGCTGTGCCCTCAGTGTCTCTGGGGGTGCCCTGGCTGTCCCTGGGATGCCATGGCTGTCCTCTACGTGTCCCTGGGGGTGCCCTGGCTGTCCCCTCGGTGTCCCTGGGGGTGCCCTGCCTGTCCCCTAGGTGTCCCTGGGGGTGCCATGCCTGGCCCTAGGTGTCCCTGGGGGTGCCCTGGCTGTTTCTAGGATGCCCTGGCTGTCCCCTAAGTGTCCCTGGGGGTGACCTGCCTGTCCCCTAGGTGTCTCTGGGGGTGCCCTGGCTGTCCCTAGGGTGCCCTGGCTGTCCCCTAGGTGTCCCTGGGGGTGCCCTGGAGGTCCCCTGGGTGTCCCTGGGGGTGCCCTGGCTGTCCCTGGGGTTCCCTGTCTGTCCCCTAGGTGTCCCTGGGGGTGCCCTTGCTGTCCCCTAGCTGTCCCTGGGGGTGCCCTGGCTGTCCCTGGGGTGCTCTGGATGTTCCCTTGGTGTCCCTGGGGGTGCCCTGGCTGTCCCCTAGGTTTCCCTGGGGGTGCCCTGGTGTCCCTGGGGGTGCCCTGGCTGTCCCTAGGGTGCCCTGGCTGTGCCCTTGGTGTCCCTGGGGGTGCCCTGGCTGTCACCTAGGTGTCCCTGGGGGTGCCCTGGTGTCCCTCGGGGTGCCCTGCCTGTCCCCTAGGTGTCCCTCGGGGTGCCCTGGCTGTCCCTGGAGTGCCCTGGCTGTCCCCTAGGTGTCCCTGGGGGTGCCCTGGCTGTCCCTTGGGTGCCCTGGCTGTCCCCTAGGTGTCCCTGGGGGTGTCCTGCCTTCCCCTAGGTGTCGTTGGGGGTGCCCTGGGTGTCCCAGGGGGTGCCCTGCCTGTCCCCTAGGTGTCCCTGGGGGTGCCCTGGGTGTCCCTGGGGGCGCCCTGGCCGTCCCTAGGGTGCCCTGGCTGTCTCCTAGGTGTCCTGGGGGTGCCCTGGATGTCCCTGAGGTGCCCTGGCTGTCTTCAAGGTGTCCCTGTGGGTGACCATAGTGTCCCTGGGAGTGCCCTGGCTGTCCCCTAGGGGTCTCTGGGGGTGCCCTGGGTGTCCCTGGAGTGCCCTGGCTGTCCCCTAGGTGTCCCTGGGGGTGTCCTGCCTTCCCCAAGGTGTCCCTGGGGGTGCCCTGGCTTTCCCCTCGGTGTCCCTGGGGGTGCCCTGGCTGTCTTTAGGGTGCCCTGGCTGTCCCCTAGTTGTCCCTGGGGGGGCCCTGGCTGTCCCCTAGGTGTCCCTGGGGGTGCCCTGCCTGTCCCCGAGGTGTCCCTGGGGTGCCCTGGCTTTCCTCTGGGTGTCCCTGGAAGTGCCCTGGGTGTCCCTGGGGTGCCCTGGAGGTCCCCTAGGTGTCCCTGGGGGTGCCCTGGGTGTTCCTGGGGGTGCCCAGGGTGTTCCTTAGGTGTCCCTGGGGGTGCCCTTGCTGTCCCCTAGGTGTCCCTGGGGGTGCCCTGGCTGTCCCTGGGGTGCTCTGGATGTCCCCTTGTTGTCCCTGGGGGTGCCCTGGCTGTCCCTAGGGTGCCCTGGCTGTGCCCTAGGTGTCCCTTGGGGTGCCCTGGCTGTCCCCTAGGTGTCCCTGGGGGTGCCCTGGCTGTCCCCTAGGTGTCCCTGGGGGTGCCCTGCCTCTCCCCTAGGTGTCCCTGGGGGTGCCCTGTGTGTGCCTGGGGTGCCCTGGCTGTCCCCTAGGTGTCCCTGGGGGTGCCAAGGGTGTCCCTGGGGATGCCCTGGCTGTCCCCTAGGTGTCCCTGGCGGTGCCCTGGGTGTCCCTGGGGTGCCCTTGCTGTCCCTGGGGGTGCCCTTGCGGTCCCTAGGGTGCCCTGGCTGTCCCTTAGGTGTCCCTGAGGGTGCCCTGGATGTCCCTGAGGTGCCTTGGCTGTCTTCAAGGTGTCCCTGTGGGTGCCCAGAGTGTCCCTGGGGTTGTCCTGGCTGTCCCTGGGGTGCCCTGGCTGTCCCCTAGGTGTCCCTGGGGGAGCCCTGGGTGTGCCTGGGGTGCCCTGCCTGTCCCCTAGGTGTCCCTGTGGTGCCCTGGCTGTCCCTGGCGGTGCCATGGCTGTCCCCTCGTTGTCCCTGGGGGTACCCTGCGTGTCCCCTAGGTGTCCTTGGGGGTGCCCTGGCTGTCCCTAGGGTGCCCTTTCTGTGCCCTCGGTGTCCCTGGGGGTGCCCTGGCTGTCCCCTAGGTGGCCCAGGGGGTGCCCTGGCTGTCCCTAGGGTGCCCTGGCTGTCCCCTAGGTGTCTCTGGGGTGCCCTGGCTGTCCCCTCGGTGTCCCTGGGGGTGCCCAGGGTGTCCCTGGGGGTGCCCTTGCTGTCCCCTACGTGTCGCTGGGGGTGCCCTGGGTGTCCCTGGGGGTGCCCTGGCTGTCCCTGGGGTGCCATGGCTGTCCTCTACGTGTCCCTGGGGGTGCCCTGGGTGTCCCTGGGGTGCCCTTGCTGTCCCCTACGTGTCCCTGGGGGTGCCCAGGGTGTCCCTGGGGGTGCCCTTGCTGTCCCCTAGGTGTCCCTGGAGGTGCCCGGGCTGTCCTTGGGGTGCTCTGGCTGTCCCTTTGGTGTCCCTGGGGGTGCCCTGGCTGTCCCCTCGGTGTCCCTGGGGGTGCCCTGGCTGTGCCCTCAGTGTCTCTGGGGGTGCCCTGGCTGTCCCTGGGATGCCATGGCTGTCCTCTACGTGTCCCTGGGGGTGCCCTGGCTGTCCCCTCGGTGTCCCTGGGGGTGCCCTGCCTGTCCCCTAGGTGTCCCTGGGGGTGCCATGCCTGGCCCTAGGTGTCCCTGGGGGTGCCCTGGCTGTTTCTAGGATGCCCTGGCTGTCCCCTAAGTGTCCCTGGGGGTGACCTGCCTGTCCCCTAGGTGTCTCTGGGGGTGCCCTGGCTGTCCCTAGGGTGCCCTGGCTGTCCCCTAGGTGTCCCTGGGGGTGCCCTGGAGGTCCCCTGGGTGTCCCTGGGGGTGCCCTGGCTGTCCCTGGGGTGCCCTGGCTGTCCCCAAGGTGTCCCTGGGGGTGCCCTGCCTGTCCTCTCGGTGTCCCTGGGGGTGCCCTGGCTGTGCCCTCGGTGTCCCTGGGGTTGCACAGGGTGTCCCTGGGGTTCCCTGTCTGTCCTCTAGGTGTCCCTGGGGGGGCCCTGGTGTCCTTGGGTTGCCCTGGCTGTCCCCTAGGTGTCCCTGCCTCGCTCGTATCCTCGACTCCGCCTCCGGCGCCATGGTGACTCCCCTCCCAGTCTGGACCATTGTGGCCTCACCCCCTCCCCTGGGGCCATCCGACCCATCCCAGTATAGACCAGTAAGGCACCGAGTGGCCACCATGGACCCCCACACGCCTGCCAGTTCATCCCAGTTCATCCCAGTCCACTCTTTGTCCATCCCAGGTTTCTCTGGTCACCCTCCCAGTGCTCTCAGTCCATCCCAGTCCCGCAGGTGTTGGTGCTTGGGGCTTGATGAGCTGGTGCCTGTCCGCAACGTGGAGCGGCTCAAACGGGACCTCAGGGTGAGGGGGGCGCGGATTTGGGGGGATCCTGGGGGTCCTGAGTTGTCGTGGAGGGGGTTTTTGGGTTGTGGGGGGTCTGGGGGGAGTCCTGGGGGCTGCTTTGGGTGCTTTGGGGGGTATTCGGGAGGTTTGGGCGGCCCATTTGAGGCATCAAAGAACCTGAGGAGGGTTTTGATAGCCTCTGGAGGTGGAGGCGGCCGTGGGGGTGAGCTGGCTGTCCCAGGGGGTTCCTGGCTGTCCCTCGATGTCCGTGGGGTGCCCTGGCTGTCACTTAGGTGTCCCTCGGGGTGCCCTGGCTGTCCCTAGGGTGCCCTGGCTGTCCCCTAGGTGTCCCTGGGGTGACTTGCCTGTCCCTGGAGGTGCCCTGCCTGTCCCCTAGGTGTCCCTGGGGTGCCCTGGCTGTCTCGTCAGTGTCCCTGGGGGTGCCCAGAGTGTCCCTGGGAGTGCCCTACCTGTCCCCTAGGTGTCCCTGGGGGTGCCCTGGCTGTCCCTGGAGTGCCCTGGCTGTCCCCTCCGTGTCCCTGGGGGGGCCCTGCCTGTCCCCTAGGTGTCCCTGGGGGTGCCCTGCCTGTCCCCTAGGTGTCCCTGGGGGTGCCCTGGCTGTCCCTAGGGTGCCCTGGCTGTGCCCTAGGTGTCCCTGGGGTGCCCTGGCTGTCCCTGGGGGTGCCATGGCTGTCCCCTCGTTGTCCCCGGGGGTACCCTGCGTGTCCCCTAGGTGTCCTTGGGGGTGCCCTGGCTGTCCCTAGGGTGCCCTTTCTGTGCCCTCGGTGTCCCTGGGGGTGCCCTGGCTGTCCCCTAGGTGTCCCTGGGTGTGCCCTGGGCGTCCCTGGGGATGCCCTGCCTGTCCCCTAGGTGTCCCTGGGGGTTCCCTGCCTGTCCCCTAGGTGTCCCTGGGTGTGCCCTGGCTGTCCTCTAGGTGTCCCTGGGGGTGCCCAGGGTGTCCCTGGGGTTCCCTGGCTGTCCCCTAGGTGTCCCTGGGGGGGCCCTGGCAGTCCCCGAGGTGTCCCTGGGGGTGCCCTGGGTGTCCCTGGGGGTGCTCAGGGTGTCACTGGGGTTCCCTGACTGTCCCGTACGTGTCCCTGGGGGTGCCCTGGAGGTCCCCTAGGTTTCCCTGGGGGTGCCCTCGCTGTCCCTGGGGTGCCCTGGGTGTCCCTTAGGTGTCCCTGGGGGTGCCATTGCTGTCCCCTAGCTGTCCCTGGGGGTGCCCTGGCTGTCCCTGGGGTGCTCTGGATGTTCCCTTGGTGTCCCTGGGGGTGCCCTGGCTGTCCCCTAGGTTTCCCTGGGGGTGCCCTGGTGTCCCTGGGGGTGCCCTGGCTGTCCCTAGGGTGCCCTGGCTGTGCCCTTGGTGTCCCTGGGGGTGCCCTGGCTGTCACCTAGGTGTCCCTGGGGGTGCCCTGGTGTCCCTCGGGGTGCCCTGCCTGTCCCCTAGGTGTCCCTCGGGGTGCCCTGGCTGTCCCTGGAGTGCCCTGGCTGTCCCCTAGGTGTCCCTGGGGGTGCCCTGGCTGTCCCTTGGGTGCCCTGGCTGTCCCCTAGGTGTCCCTGGGGGTGTCCTGCCTTCCCCTAGGTGTCGTTGGGGGTGCCCTGGGTGTCCCAGGGGGTGCCCTGCCTGTCCCCTAGGTGTCCCTGGGGGTGCCCTGGGTGTCCCTGGGGGTGCCCTGGGTGTCCCTGGAGTGCCCTGGCTGTCCCCTAGGTGTCCCTGGGGGTGTCCTGCCTTCCCCTAGTTGTCCCTGGGGGGGCCCTGGCTGTCCCCTAGGTGTCCCTGGGGGTGCCCTGCCTGTCCCCGAGGTGTCCCTGGGGGTGCCCTGGCTTTCCTCTGGGTGTCCCTGGAAGTGCCCTGGGTGTCCCTGGGGTGCCCTGGCTGTCCCCTAGGTGTCCCTGGGGGAGCCCTGAGTGTGCCTGGGGTGCCCTGCCTGTCCCCTAGGTGTCCCTGGGGGTCCCTGGCTGTCCCTGGGGTGCCCTGGCTGTCCCCTAGGTGTCCCTGGGGGTGCCCTGGGTGTTCCTGGGGGTGCCCAGGGTGTTCCTTAGGTGTCCCTGGGGGTGCCCTTGCTGTCCCCTAGGTGTCCCTGGGGGTGCCCTGGCTGTCCCTGGGGTGCTCTGGATGTCCCCTTGTTGTCCCTGGGGGTGCCCTGGCTGTCCCTAGGGTGCCCTGGCTGTGCCCTAGGTGTCCCTTGGGGTGCCCTGGCTGTCCCCTAGGTGTCCCTGGGGGTGCCCTGGCTGTCCCCTAGGTGTCCCTGGGGGTGCCCTGCCTCTCCCCTAGGTGTCCCTGGGGGTGCCCTGGGTGTGCCTGGGGTGCCCTGGCTGTCCCCTAGGTGTCCCTGGCGGTGCCCTGGGTGTCCCTGGGGTGCCCTGGCTGTCCCAGGGGGTGCCCTTGCGGTCCCTAGGGTGCCCTGGCTGTCCCCTAGGTGTCCCTGAGGGTGCCCTGGATGTCCCTGAGGTGCCTTGGCTGACTTCAAGGTGTCCCTGTGGGTGCCCAGAGTGTCCCTGGGGTTGTCCTGGCTGTCCCTGGGGTGCCCTGGCTGTCCCCTAGGTGTCCCTGGGGGAGCACTGGGTGTGCCTGGGGTGCCCTGCCTGTCCCCTAGGTGTCCCTGGGGTGCCCTGGCTGTCCCTGGCGGTGCCATGGCTGTCCCCTCGTTGTCCCTGGGGGTACCCTGCGTGTCCCCTAGGTGTCCTTGGGGGTGCCCTGGCTGTCCCTAGGGTGCCCTTTCTGTGCCCTCGGTGTCCCTGGGGGTGCCCTGGCTGTCCCCTAGGTGGCCCAGGGGGTGCCCTGGCTGTCCCTAGGGTGCCCTGGCTGTCCCCTAGGTGTCTCTGGGGTGCCCTGGCTGTCCCCTCGGTGTCCCTGGGGGTGCCCAGGGCGTCCCTGGGGGTGCCCTTGCTGTCCCCTACGTGTCGCTGGGGGTGCCCTGGGTGTCCCTGGGGGTGCCCTGGCTGTCCCTGGGGTGCCATGGCTGTCCTCTACGTGTCCCTGGGGGTGCCCTGGGTGTCCCTGGGGTGCCCTTGCTGTCCCCTACGTGTCCCTGGGGGTGCCCAGGGTGTCCCTGGGGGTGCCCTTGCTGTCCCCTAGGTGTCCCTGGAGGTGCCCGGGCTGTCCTTGGGGTGCTCTGGCTGTCCCTTTGGTGTCCCTGGGGGTGCCCTGGCTGTCCCCTCGGTGTCCCTGGGGGTGCCCTGGCTGTGCCCTCAGTGTCTCTGGGGGTGCCCTGGCTGTCCCTGGGATGCCATGGCTGTCCTCTACATGTCCCTGGGGGTGCCCTGGCTGTCCCCTCGGTGTCCCTGGGGGTGCCCTGCCTGTCCCCTAGGTGTCCCTGGGGGTGCCATGCCTGGCCCTAGGTGTCCCTGGGGGTGCCCTGGCTGTTTCTAGGATGCCCTGGCTGTCCCCTAAGTGTCCCTGGGGGTGACCTGCCTGTCCCCTAGGTGTCTCTGGGGGTGCCCTGGCTGTCCCTAGGGTGCCCTGGCTGTCCCCTAGGTGTCCCTGGGGGTGCCCTGGAGGTCCCCTGGGTGTCCCTGGGGGTGCCCTGGCTGTCCCTGGGGTGCCCTGGCTGTCCCCAAGGTGTCCCTGGGGGTGCCCTGCCTGTCCTCTCGGTGTCCCTGGGGGTGCCCTGGCTGTGCCCTCGGTGTCCCTGGGGTTGCACAGGGTGTCCCTGGGGTTCCCTGTCTGTCCCCTAGGTGTCCCTGGGGGGGCCCTGGTGTCCTTGGGTTGCCCTGGCTGTCCCCTAGGTGTCCCTGCCTCGCTCGTATCCTCGACTCCGCCTCCGGCGCCATGGTGACTCCCCTCCCAGTCTGGACCATTGTGGCCTCACCCCCTCCCCTGGGGCCATCCGACCCATCCCAGTATAGACCAGTAAGGCACCGAGTGGCCACCATGGACCCCCACACGCCTGCCAGTTCATCCCAGTTCATCCCAGTCCACTCTTTGTCCATCCCAGGTTTCTCTGGTCACCCTCCCAGTGCTCTCAGTCCATCCCAGTCCCGCAGGTGTTGGTGCTTGGGGCTTGATGAGCTGGTGCCTGTCCGCAACGTGGAGCGGCTCAAACGGGACCTCAGGGTGAGGGGGGCGCGGATTTGGGGGGATCCTGGGGGTCCTGAGTTGTCGTGGAGGGGGTTTTTGGGTTGTGGGGGGTCTGGGGGGAGTCCTGGGGGCTGCTTTGGGTGCTTTGGGAGGTATTCGGGAGGTTTGGGCGGCCCATTTGAGGCATCAAAGAACCTGAGGAGGGTTTTGATAGCCTCTGGAGGTGGAGGCGGCCGTGGGGGTGAGCTGGCTGTCCCAGGGGGTTCCTGGCTGTCCCTCGATGTCCGTGGGGTGCCCTGGCTGTCACTTAGGTGTCCCTCGGGGTGCCCTGGCTGTCCCTAGGGTGCCCTGGCTGTCCCCTAGGTGTCCCTGGGGTGCCTTGCCTGTCCCTGGAGGTGCCCTGCCTGTCCCCTAGGTGTCCCTGGGGTGCCCTGGCTGTCTCGTCAGTGTCCCTGGGGGTGCCCAGAGTGTCCCTGGGAGTGCCCTGCCTGTCCCCTAGGTGTCCCTGGGGGTGCCCTGGCTGTCCCTGGAGTGCCCTGGCTGTCCCCTCCGTGTCCCTGGGGGGGCCCTGCCTGTCCCCTAGGTGTCCCTGGGGGTGCCCTGCCTGTCCCCTAGGTGTCCCTGGGGGTGCCCTGGCTGTCCCTAGGGTGCCCTGGCTGTGCCCTAGGTGTCCCTGGGGTGCCCTGGCTGTCCCTGGGGGTGCCATGGCTGTCCCCTCGTTGTCCCCGGGGGTACCCTGCGTGTCCCCTAGGTGTCCTTGGGGGTGCCCTGGCTGTCCCTAGGGTGCCCTTTCTGTGCCCTCGGTGTCCCTGGGGGTGCCCTGGCTGTCCCCTAGGTGTCCCTGGGTGTGCCCTGGGCGTCCCTGGGGATGCCCTGCCTGTCCCCTAGGTGTCCCTGGGGGTGCCCTGTGGGTCCCTGGGGTGCTCTGGGGGTGCCCTGGTGTCCCTGGGGGTGCCCTGGCTGTCCCCTAGGTGTCCCTGGGGGTGCCCTGGCTGTCCCTGGAGTGTCCTGGCTGTGCCCTAGGTGTCCCTGAGGGGGCCCTGGCTGTCCCCTAGGTGTCCCTGGGGGTGCCCTGCCTGTCCCCTAGGTGTCCCTGGGGGTTCCCTGCCTGTCCCCTAGGTGTCCCTGGGGGTGCCCTGGCTGTCCTCTAGGTGTCCCTGGGGGTGCCCAGGGTGTCCCTGGGGTTCCCTGGCTGTCCCCTAGGTGTCCCTGGGGGGGCCCTGGCAGTCCCCGAGGTGTCCCTGGGGGTGCCCTGGGTGTCCCTGGGGGTGCTCAGGGTGTCACTGGGGTTCCCTGACTGTCCCGTACGTGTCCCTGGGGGTGCCCTGGAGGTCCCCTAGGTTTCCCTGGGGGTGCCCTCGCTGTCCCTGGGGTGCCCTGGGTGTCCCTTAGGTGTCCCTGGGGGTGCCCTTGCTGTCCCCTAGCTGTCCCTGGGGGTGCCCTGGCTGTCCCTGGGGTGCTCTGGATGTTCCCTTGGTGTCCCTGGGGGTGCCCTGGTTGTCCCCTAGGTTTCCCTGGGGGTGCCCTGGTGTCCCTGGGGGTGCCCTGGCTGTCCCTAGGGTGCCCTGGCTGTGCCCTTGGTGTCCCTGGGGGTGTCCTGGCTGTCACCTAGGTGTCCCTGGGGGTGCCCTGGTGTCCCTCGGGGTGCCCTGGCTGTCCCCTAGGTGTCCCTCGGGGTGCCCTGGCTGTCCCTGGAGTGCCCTGGCTGTCCCCTAGGTGTCCCTGGGGGTGCCCTGGCTGTCCCTTGGGTGCCCTGGCTGTCCCCTAGGTGTCCCTGGGGGTGTCCTGCCTTCCCCTAGGTGTCGTTGGGGGTGCCCTGGGTGTCCCAGGGGGTGCCCTGCCTGTCCCCTAGGTGTCCCTGGGGGTGCCCTGGGTGTCCCTGGGGGCGCCCTGGCGGTCCCTAGGGTGCCCTTGCTGTCTCCTAGGTGTCCTGGGGGTGCCCTGGATGTCCCTGAGGTGCCCTGGCTGTCTTCAAGGTGTCCCTGTGGGTGACCATAGTGTCCCTGGGAGTGCCCTGGCTGTCCCCTAGGGGTCTCTGGGGGTGCCCTGGGTGTCCCCTGGAGTGCCCTGGCTGTCCCCTAAATGTCCCTGGGGGTGCCCTGGCTGTCCCCTAGGTGTCCCTGGGGGTGTCCTGCCTTCCCCAAGGTGTCCCTGGGGGTGCCCTGGCTTTCCCCTCGGTGTCCCTGGGGGTGCCCTGGCTGTCTTTAGGGTGCCCTGGCTGTCCCCTAGTTGTCCCTGGGGGGGCCCTGGCTGTCCCCTAGGTGTCCCGGGGGGTGCCCTGCCTGTCCCCGAGGTGTCCCTGGGGGTGCCCTGGCTTTCCTCTGGGTGTCCCTGGAAGTGCCCTGGGTGTCCCTGGGGTGCCCTGGCTGTCCCCTAGGTGTCCCTGGGGGAGCCCTGAGTGTGCCTGGGGTGCCCTGCCTGTCCCTAGGTGTCCCTGGGGGTCCCTGGCTGTCCCTAGGGTGCCCTGGCTGTCCCCTAGGTGGCCCTGGGGGTGCCCTGGGTTTCCCTAGGGGTGCCCTGGAGGTCCCCTAGGTGTCCCTGGGGGTGCCCTGGGTGTTCCTGGGGGTGCCCAGGGTGTTCCTTAGGTGTCCCTGGGGGTGCCCTTGCTGTCCCCTAGGTGTCCCTGGGGGTGCCCTGGCTGTCCCTGGGGTGCTCTGGATGTCCCCTTGTTGTCCCTGGGGGTGCCCTGGCTGTCCCTAGGGTGCCCTGGCTGTGCCCTAGGGGTCCCTGGGGGTGCCCTGGCTGTCCCTAGGGTGCACTGGCTGTCACCTAGGTGTCCCTTGGGGTGCCCTGGCTGTCCCCTAGGTGTCCCTGGGGGTGCCCTGGCTGTCCCCTAGGTGTCCCTGGGGGTGCCCTGGCTGTCCCCTAGGTGTCCCTGGGGGTACCCTGCCTCTCCCCTAGGTGTCCCTGGGGGTGCCCTGGGTGTGCCTGGGGTGCCCTGGCTGTCCCCTAGGTGTCCCTGGGGGAGCCCTGGGTGTGCCTGGGGTGCCCTGGCTGTCCCCTAGGTGTCCCTGGGGGTCCCTGGCTGTCCCTGGGGTGCCCTGGCTGTCCCCTAGGTGTCCCTGGGGGGGCCCTGGTTCCCCTAGGTGTCCCTGGCGTTGCCCTGGCTTTCCCTAGGGTGCCCTGGCTGTGCCCTTGGTGTCCCTGGGGGTGCCCTGGGTGTCCCTGGGCGTGCCCTGGAGGTCCCCTAGGTGTCCCTGGGGGTGCCCTGGGTGTCCCTGGTGTGCCCTGGCTGTCCCCAAGGTGTCCCTGTGGGGACCCAGAGTGTCCCTGGGAGTGCCCTGGCTGTCCCCTAGGGGTCTCTGGGGGTGCCCTGGCTGTCCCGTCAGTGTCCCTGGGGGTGCCCTGCCTGTTCCCTAGGTGTCCCTGGGGGTGCCCTGGCTGTCCCCTAGGTGTCCCTGGGGGTGCCCTGGGTGTGCCTGGGGTGCCCTGGCTGTCCCCTAGGTGTCCCTGGGGGTGCCAAGGGTGTCCCTGGGTGCCCTGGCTGTCCCCTAGGTGTCTCTGGGGGTGCCCTGGATGTCCCTGAGGTGCTCTGGCTGTCTTCAAGGTGTCCCTGTGGGTGCCCAGAGTGTCCCTGGGAGTGCCCTGGCTGTCCCCTAGGGGTGTCTGGAGGTGCCCTGGCTGTCCCGTCAGTGTCCCTGGGGGTGCCCTGGGTGTCCCTGGGGGTGCCCTGGCTTTCCCCTCGGTGTCCCTGGGGGTGCCCTGGCTGTCCCCGAGGTGTCCCTGGGGGTGCCCTGGGTGTCCCTGGAGTGCCCTGGCTGTCACCTAGTTGTCCCTGGGGGGCCCTGGCTGTCCCCTAGGTGTCCCTGGGGGTGCCCTGCCTGTCCCCTAGGTGTCCCTGGGGGATTCCCTGGGTGTCCCTGGGCATGCCCTGGCTGTCCCTGGGGTGCCCTGGCTGTCCCCTAGGTGACCCTGGGGGTGCCCTGGGTGTCCCTGGGGGTGCCCTGGGTGTCCCTGGTGTGCCCTGGCTGTCCCCAAGGTGTCCCTGTTGGTGCCCAGAGTGTCCCTGGGAGTGCCCTGGCTGTCCCCTAGGTGTCCCTGGGGGTGCCCTGGCTGTCCCTAGGGTGCCCTGCCTGTCACCTAGGTGTCCCTTGGGGTGCGCTGGCTGTGCCCTAGGTGTCCCTGGGGGTGCCCTGGCTGTCCCCTAGGTGTCCCTGGGGGTGCCCTGGCTGTGCCCTAGGTGTCCCTGGGGGTGCCCTGGCTGTCCCCTAGGTGTCCCTGAGGGGTGCCCTGGGTGTCACCTGGGGATGCCCTGGCTGTCCCCTAGGTGTCCCTGGGGTCCCCTGGCTGTCCCCTAGGTGTCGTTGGGGGTGCACTGGGTGTCCCTGGGGTGCCCTCGCTGTCCCCTTGGTGTCCCTGGGGGTGCCCTGGGTGTCCCTGGGGGTGCCCTGCCTGTCCCCTAGGTGTCCCTGGGGGTGCACTGGGTGTCCCTGGGGTGCCCTCGCTGTCCCCTTGGTGTCCCTGGGGGTGCCCTGGGTGTCCCTGGGGTGCCCTGGCTGTCCTCAAGGTGTCCCTGTGGGTGCCCAGAGTGACCCTGGAAGTGCCCTGGCTGTCCCCTAGGTGTCCCTGGGGTTTCCCCTGCCTGTCCCCTAGGTGTCCCTGGTGGTGCCCTGGGTGTCCCTGGAGTGCCCTGGCTGTCCCCTAAATGTCCCTGGGGGTGCCCTGGGGGTGCCCTAGATGTCCCTGGGGGTGCCCTGGGTGTCCCTGGGGGGGCCCTGGCTGTCCCCTAGGTGTCCCTGGGGGGGCCCTGGCTGTCCCCTAGGTGTCCCTGGGGGTGCCCTTCCTGTCCTCTAGGTGTCCCTGGGGGTTCCCTGGCTGTCCCTCGGGTTCCCTGGCTGTCCCCTAGGTGTCCCTGGGGGTGCCTTGGGTGTCCCTGGGGTTCCCTGGCTGTCCCCTGGGTTTCCCTGGGGGTGCCCTCGCTGTCCCTGGGGTGCCCTGGCTGTCCCCTAAGTGTCTCTGTGGGTCCCCTTGGTGTCCCTGGGGTTGCCCAGGGTGTCCCTTAGGTGTCCCTGGGGGTGCCCTTGCTGTCCCCTAGGTGTCCCTGGGGGTGCCCTGGCTGTCCCGAGGGTGCCCTGCCTGTCCCCTAGGTGTCCCTGGGGGTGCCCTGGGTGTCGCTAGGGGGGGGTGCCCTGGCTGTCCCCAAGGTGTCCCTGGGAGTGCCCTGGCTGTCCCCTAGGGGTCTCTAGGGGTGCCCTGGCTGTCCCCTAGGTGTCCCTGGGGGTGCCCTGGGTGTCCCTGGGGTGCCCTGGCTATGCCCTAGGTGGCCCTGGGGGTGCCCTGGCTGTCCCTAGGGTGCCCTGGCTGTTCCCTTGGTGTCCCTGGGGGTGCCCTGGAGGTCCCCTACGTGTCCCTGGGGGTGCCCTGGCTGTCCCCTAGGTGTCCCTGGGGGTGCCCTGGCTGTCCCCTAGGTGTCCCTGGGGGTGCCCTGCCTGTCCCCTAGGTGTCCCTGGGGGTGCCCTGGGTGTCGCTAGGGTGCCCTGGCTGTCCCCAAGGTGTCCCTGGGAGTGCCCTGGCTGTCCCCTAGGGGTCTCTAGGGGTGCCCTGGCTGTCCCCTAGGTGTCCCTGGGGGTGCCCTGGGTGTCCCTGGAGTGCCCTTGCTGTCCCCAAAATGTCCCTGGGGGTGCCCTGGCTGTCCCTGGAGTGCCCTGGCTGTCCCCTAGGTGTCCCTGGGTGTGCCCTGCCTGTCCCCTAGGTGTCCCTGGAAGTGCCCTGGCTGTCCCTCGGGTTCCCTGGCTGTCCCCTAGGTGTCCCTTGGGGTGCCCAGGGTGTCCCTGGGGTTCCCTGGCTTTCCCCTAGGTGTCCCTGGGGGTGCCCTAGGTGTCCCTGGCGTACCCTGGGTATCCCTAGGGGGGCCCTGGCTGTGCCCTAGGTGTCCCTGGGGGTGCCCTCGCTGTCCCTGGGGTGCCCTGGCTGTCCCCTAGGCGGCCCTGGGGGTGCCCTGGGTGTCCCTGGAGTGCCCTGGCTGTCCCCTAGGTGTCCCTGGGGGTGCCCTGGGTGTCCCTGGGGGTGCCCTGGCTGTCCCCTAGGTGTCCCTGGGGGTGTCCTGCTTTCCCCTAGGTGTCCCTGGGGGTGCCCTGCCTGTCCCCTAGGTGTCCCTGGGGGGGCCCTGGGTGTCCCTGGGGGTGCACAGGGTGTCAGTGGGGTTCCCTGGCTGTCCCGTACGTGTCCCTGGGGTTCCCTGGCTGTCCCCTGGGTTTCCCTGGGGGTGCCCTCGCTGTCCCTGGGGTGCCCTGGCTGTCCCCTAAGTGTCCCTGTCGGTCCCCTTGGTGTCCCTGGGGTTGCCCAGGGTGTCCCTTAGGTGTCCCTGGGGGTGCCCTTGCTGTCCCCTAGGTGTCCCTGGGGGTGCCCTGGGTGTCCCTGGGGATGCCCTGGCTGTCGCCTAGGTGTCCCTGGGGGTTCCCTGCGTGTCCCCTAGGTGTCCTTGGGGGTGCCCTGGCTGTCCCTAGGGTGCCCTGGCTGTCCCCTAGGTGTCCCTGGGGGTGCCCTGGCTGTCCCTGGGGTGCCCTGGCTGTCCCCTACGTGTCCCTGGGGGTGCCCAGGGTGTCCCTGGGGGTGCCCTTGCTGTCCCGTAAGTGTCCCTGGGGGTACCCTGGGTGTCCCTGGGGGTGCCCTGGCTGTCCCTGTGCTGTCCCTGGGGGTGCCCTGGCTGTCCCTGGGGTGCCATGTCTGTCCTCTACGTGTCCCTGGGGGTGCCCTGGCTTTCCCCTCGGTGTCCCTGGGGGTGCCATGCCTGTCCCCTAGGTGTCCCTGGGGGTGCCCTGGCTGTCTTAAGGGTGCCCTGGCTGTCCCCTAGGTGTCCCTGGGTGTGCCCTGCCTGTCCCCTAAGTGTCGTTGGGGGTGCCCTGGGTGTCCCTGGGGGTGCACTGGGTGTCTCTGGGGTGCCCTCGCTGTCCCCTTGGTGTCCCTGGGGGTGCCCTGGGTGTCCCTGGGGTGCCCTGGCTGTCCTCAAGGTGTCCCTGTGGGTGCCCAGAGTGACCCTGGAAGTGCCCTGGCTGTCCCCTAGGTGTCCCTGGGGTTTCCCTGCCTGTCCCCTAGGTGTCCCTGGTGGTGCCCTGGGTGTCCCTGGAGTGCCCTGGCTGTCCCTGGGGGTGCCATGGCTGTCCCCTCGTTGTCCATGGGGGTACCCTGCGTGTCCCCTAGGTGTCCTTGGGGTTGCCCTGGCTGTCCCTAGGATGCCCTTTCTGTGCCCTCGGTGTCCCTGGGGGTGCCCTGGCTGTCCCCTAGGTGTCCCTGGGGGGGGCCCTGGCTGTCCCCTAGGTGTCCCTGGGGGTGCCCTGGCTGTCCCTCGGGTTCCCTGGCTGTCCCCTATGTGTCCCTGGGGGGGCCCTGGCAGTCCCCGAGGTGTCCCTGGGGGTGCCCTGGGTGTCCCTGGGGGTGCCCTGGAGGTCCCCTAGGTGTCCCTGGGGGTGCCTTCACTGTCCCTGGGGGTGCCCAGGGTGTCCCTTAGGTGTCCCTGCGGGTGCCCTTGCTGTCCCTGGGGTGCTCTGGATGCCCCCTTGGTGTCCCTTAGGGTGCCCTGGCTGTCCCCTAGTTGTCCCTGGGTGTGCCCTGGGTGTCCCTGGGCGTGCAAAGGGTGTCCCTGGGGTTCCCTGGCTGTCCCCTAGGTGTCCCTGGGGGGGCCCTGGTGTCCCTGGGTTGCCGTGCCTGTCCCCTAGGTGTCCCTGGGGTGTCCTGGCTGTCTTGTTAGTGTCCGTGGGGGTGCCTTGGCTGTCCCCTAGGTGTCCCTGGGGGTGTCCTGCCTTGCCCTAGGTGTCCCTGGGTGTGCCCTGGCTGTGCCCTCCGTGTCCCTGGGGGTGCCCTGGGTGTCCCTGGGGTGCCCTGGCTGACCCCAAGGTGTCCCTTGGGGTGCCCAGAGTGTCTCTGGGAGGTCCCTGGCTGTCCTCTAGGTGTCCCTGGGGGTGCCCTGCCTGTCCCTTTGGTGTCCCTGGGGGTGCCCTTGCTGTCCCTAGGGTGCCCTGCCTGTCCCCTCGGTGTCCCTGGGGGTGCCCTGGGTGTCCCTGGGGTGCT
The DNA here is from genome assembly GCF_029207755.1 of Chamaea fasciata. Taxonomy (NCBI): domain Eukaryota; kingdom Metazoa; phylum Chordata; class Aves; order Passeriformes; family Sylviidae; genus Chamaea; species Chamaea fasciata. Next base: position 20,405 of record NW_027094938.1, on the reverse strand, counting down.
CTGGCTGTCCCCTAGGTGTCCCTGGGGGGGCCCTGGCTGCCCCCTAGGTGTCCCTGGGGGTGCCCTGGCTGTCCCTAGGGTGCCCTGGCTGTCCCCTACGTGTCCCTGGGGCTGCCCTGGCTGTCCCCTAGGTGTCCCTGGGGGTGCCCTGGCTTTCCCCTCGGTGTCCCTGGGGGTGCCCTGCCTGTCCCCTAGGTGTCCCTGGGGGTTCCCTGCGTGTCCCTGGGCTGCCCTGGCTGTCCCTAGGGTGCCCTGGCTGTCCCCTAGGTGTCCCTGGGGGTGCCCTGGGTGTCGCTAGGGTGCCCTGGCTGTCCCCAAGGTGTCCCTGGGAGTGCCCTGGCTGTCCCCTAGGGGTCTCTAGGGGTGCCCTGGCTGTCCCCTAGGTGTCCCTGGGGGTGCCCTGGGTGTCCCTGGGGTGCCCTGGCTATGCCCTAGGTGGCCCTGGGGGTGCCCTGGCTGTCCCTAGGGTGCCCTGGCTGTTCCCTTGGTGTCCCTGGGGGTGCCCTGGAGGTCCCCTACGTGTCCCTCGGGGTGCCCTGGCTGTCCCCTAGGTGTCCCTGGGGGTACCCTGGCTGTCCCCTAGGTGTCCCTGGGGGTGCCCTGCCTGTCCCCTAGGTGTCCCTGGGGGTGCCCTGGGTGTCGCTAGGGTGCCCTGGCTGTCCCCAAGGTGTCCCTGGGAGTGCCCTGGCTGTCCCCTAGGGGTCTCTAGGGGTGCCCTGGCTGTCCCCTAGGTGTCCCTGGGGGTGCCCTGGGTGTCCCTGGGGTTCCCTGGCTGTCCCGTAGGTGTCCCTGGGGGTGCCCTGGGTGTCCCTGGGGTTCTCTGGCTGTTCCGTACGTGTCCCTGGGGTTTCCTGGAGGTCCCCTAGGTGTCCCTGGGGGTGCCCTGGGTGTCCCTGGAGTGCCCTTGCTGTCCCCAAAATGTCCCTGGGGGTGCCCTGGCTGTCCCTAGGGTGCGCTGGCTTTCCCCTTGGTGTCCCTGGGGGTGCCCTGTGGGTCCCTGGGTTGCCCTGGGGGTGCCCTGGCTGTCCCTGGAGTGCCCTGGCTGTCCCCTAGGTGTCCCTGGGTGTGCCCTGCCTGTCCCCTAGGTGTCCCTGGAAGTGCCCTGGCTGTCCCTCGGGTTCCCTGGCTGTCCCCTAGGTGTCCCTTGGGGTGCCCAGGATGTCCCTGGGGTTCCCTGGCTGTCCCCTAGGTGTCCCTGGGGGTGCCCTAGGTGTCCCTGGCGTTGCCCTGGGTATCCCTAGGGGGGCCCTGGCTGTGCCCTAGGTGTCCCTGGGGGTGCCCTCGCTGTCCCTGGGGTGCTCTGGCTGTCCCCTAGGTGTCCCTGGGGGTGCCCTGGGTGTCCCTGGGGGTGCCCTGGCTGTTCCCTAGGTGTCCCTGGGGGTGCCCTGGGTGTCCCTGGGGGTGCCCTGGAGGTCCCCTAGGTGTCCCTGGGGGTGCCCTGGCTGTCCCCAAGGTGTCCCTGGGGTGCCCTGGCTGTCCCCAAGGTGTCCCTGGGGGTGCCCTGCCTGTCCTCTCGGTGTCCCTGGGGGTGCCCTGGCTGTGCCCTCGGTGTCCCTGGGGTTGCACAGGGTGTCCCTGGGGTTCCCTGTCTGTCCCCTAGGTGTCCCTGGGGGGGCCCTGGTGTCCCTGGGTTGCCCTGGCTGTCCCCTAGGTGTCCCTGCCTCGCTCGTATCCTCGACTCCGCCTCCGGCGCCATGGTGACTCCCCTCCCAGTCTGGACCAATGTGGCCTCACCCCCTCCCCTGGGGCCATCCGACCCATCCCAGTATAGACCAGTAAGGCACCGAGTGGCCACCATGGACCCCCACACGCCTGCCAGTTCATCCCAGTTCATCCCAGTCCACTCTTTGTCCATCCCAGGTTTCTCTGGTCACCCTCCCAGTGCTCTCAGTCCATCCCAGTCCCGCAGGTGTTGGTGCTTGGGGCTTGATGAGCTGGTGCCTGTCCGCAACGTGGAGCGGCTCAAACGGGACCTCAGGGTGAGGGGGGCGCGGATTTGGGGGGATCCTGGGGGTCCTGAGTTGTCGTGGAGGGGGTTTTTGGGTTGTGGGGGGTCTGGGGGGAGTCCTGGGGGCTGCTTTGGGTGCTTTGGGGGGTATTCGGGAGGTTTGGGCGGCCCATTTGAGGCATCAAAGAACCTGAGGAGGGTTTTGATAGCTCCTGGAGGTGGAGGGGGCCGTGGGGGTGAGCTGGCTGTCCCAGGGGGTTCCTGGCTGTCCCTCGATGTCCCTGGGGTGCCCTGGCTGTCACTTAGGTGTCCCTCGGGGTGCCCTGCCTGTCCCTAGGGTGCCCTGGCTGTCCCCTAGGTGTCCCTGGGGTGCCCTGACTGTCCCTAGGTGTCCCTGGAGGTGCCCTGCCTGTCCCCTAGGTGTCCCTGGGGGTGTCCTGCCTTGCCCTAGGTGTCCCTGGGGGTGCCCTGGCTGTCCCCTCCGTGTCCCTGGGGGTGCCCTGGGTGTCCCTGGGGTGCCCTGGCTGACCCCAAGGTGTCCCTTGGGGTGCCCAGAGTGTCCCTAGGAGGTCCCTGGCTGTCCCCTAGGGGTCTCTGGGGGTGCCCTGGCTGTCCCTAGGGTGCCATGGCTGTCCCTAGGGTGCCCTGGCTGTCCCCTAGGTGTCCTGGGGGGGCCCTGGGTGTCCCTGGGGTGCCCTGGCTGTCGTTGGGGTGCCCTGGCTTTCCTTGGTGTCCCTAGGGTGCCCTGGCTGTGCCCTAGGTGTCCCTGGGGTGCCCTGGCTGTCCCCTCAGTGTCCCTGGGGGTGACCTAGCTCTCCCCTAGGTGTCCCTGGGGTGCCCTGGGTGTCCCTGGCGTGCCCTGGCTGTCTCCTAGGTGTCCCTGTGGGTTCCCTCCCTGTCCCTCGGGATGCCCTGGCTGTCCCCTCGATGTCCCTGGGGGTGCCCTGGCTGTCCCTGGGGTGCCCTGGCTGTCCCCTAGGTGTCCCTGGGGGTGCCCTGGCTGTCCCTGGGGTGCCCTGGCTGTCCCCTAGGTGTCCCTGGGGGTGCCCTGGTGTCCCTCGGGGTGCCCTGGCTGTCCCCTAGGTGTCCCTGGAGGTGCCCTGCCTGTCCCCTTGGTGTCCCTGGGGGTGCCCTGGCTGTCCCCTTGGTGTCCCTAGGGTGCCCTGTCTGTGCCCTTGGTGTCCCTGGGGGTGCCCTGGCTGTCCCTAGGGTGCCCTGGCTGTCCCCTAGGTGTCCCTGGGGGTGCCCTGGTGTCCCTCGGAGTGCCCTGGCTGTCCTCTAGGTGTCCCTGGGGTTGCCCTGGGTCTCCCTGGGGACGCCCTGGCTGTCCCCTAGGTGTCCCTGGGCGTGCCCTGGGTGTCCCTGGAGTGCCCTTGCTGTCCCCAAAATGTCCCTGGGGGTGCCCTGGCTGTCCCCTAGGTGTCCCTGGGGGTGCCCTGCCTGTCCCCTAGGTGTCCCTGGGGGTGCCCTGGCTGTCTTTAGGGTGCCCTGGCTGTCCCCTAGGTGTCCCTGGGGGTGCCCTGGGTGTCCCTGGGGGTGCCCTGCTGTCCCCTAGGTGTCCCTGGGGGCGCCCACGGTGTCTCTGGGTGCCCTGGCTGTCCCCTATGTGTCCCTGGGGGTGCCCAGGGTGTCCCTGGGGGTACCCTTGCTGTCCCCTAGGTGTCCCTGGGGGTGCCCTGGGTGTCCCTGGGGTGCCCTGGCTGTCCCCTCGGTGTCCCTGGGGGTGCCCTGGCTTCCCCTAGGTGTCCCTGGGGGTGCCCGGGGTGTCCCTGAAGTGCCCTAGCTGTCCCCAAGGTGTCCCTGTGGGTGCCCAGAGTGTCCCTGCGAGTGCCCTGGCTGTCCCCTCGGGGTCTCTGGGGGTGCCCTGCCTGTCCCCTAGGTGTCCCTGGGGGTGCCCTAGGTGTCCCCGGGGGTGCCCTGGCTCTCCCTAGAGTGCCCTTGCTGTGCCCTCGGTGTCCCTCTGGGTGCCCCGGCTGTCCCCTAGGTGTCCCTGGGGGGGCCCTGGCTGTCCCTAGAGTGCCCGGGCTGTGCCCTCGGTGTCTCTGGGGGTGCCCTGGCTGTCCCCTAGGTATCCCCGCGGGTGCCCTTCCTGTCCCCTCGGTGTCCCTGGGGTGCCCTGGCTGTCCCCTAGGTGTCCCTGGAGGTGCCCAGGGTGTCCCTGGGGTTCCCTGGCTGTCTCCTAGGTGTCCCTGGGGGGGCCCTGGGTGTCCCTGGGGGTGACCTGGCTGTCCCCTAGGTGTCCCTGGGGGTGCCCTCGCTGTCCCTGCGGTGCCCTGGCTGTCCCCTAGGTGTCCCTGGGGGTCCCCTTGGTGTCCCTGGGGGTGCCCAGGGTGTCCCTTAGGTGTCCCTGGGGGTGCCCAAGCTGTCCCCTTGGTGTCCCTGGTGGTGCCCTGGGTGTTCCTGGAGTGCCCTGGCTTTCCCCTAGTTGTCCCTGGGGGGTCCTGGCTGTCCCCTAGGTGTCCCTGGGGGTGCCCTGCCTGTCCCCTAGGTGTCCCTGGGGGTGCCCTGGCTGTCCCTAGGTGTCCCTGGCGTTGCCCTGGCTGTCCCTCGGGTGCCCTGGCTGTCCCCTAGGTGTCCCTGGGGGTGCCCTGGCTGTGTCTGGAGTGCCCTGGCTGTCCTCTAGGTGTCCCTGGGGGTGCCCTGGCTGTCCCCTAGGTGTCCCTGGGGGTGCCCTGGCTGTCCCTAGGGGTGCCCTGGCTGTCCCCTTGGTGTCCCTGGGGGTGCCCTGTGGGTCCCTGGGGTTCCCTGGGGGTGCCCTGGTGACCCTGGGGGTGCCCTGGTTGTTCCCTAGGTGTCCCTGGGGGTCCCCTGGCTGTCCCCTAGGTGTCCCTGGGCGGGCCCTGGCTGTCCCCTAGGTGTCCCTGGGGGTGCCCTTCCTGTCCCCTCGGTGTCCCTGGGGGGGCCCTGGCTGTCCTCTAGGTGTTCCTGGGGGTGCCCAGGGTGTCCCTGGGGTTCCCTGGCTGTCTCCTAGGTGTCCCTGGGGGGACCCTGGGTGTCCCTGGGGGTGCCCTGGCTGTCCCCTAGGTGTCCCTGGGGGGGCCCTCGCTGTCCCTGCGGTGCCCTGGCTGTCCCCTAGGTGTCCCTGGGGGTCCCCTTGGTGTCCCTGGGGGTGCCCAAGCTGTCCCCTTGGTGTCCCTGGTGGTGCCCTGGGTGTCCCTGGAGTTCCCTGGCTTTCCCCTAGTTGTCCCTGGGGGGTCCTGGCTGTCCCCTAGGTGTCCCTGGGGGTGCCCTGGCTGTCCCCTAGATGTCCCTGGAGGTCGCCTAGGTGTCCCTGGGGGTGCCGTGGGTGTGCCTGGGGTGCCCTGGCTGTCCTCTAGGTGTCCCTGGGGGTGCCCTGGGTGTCCCTGGGGGGGCCCTGGCTGTCCCCTAGGGGTCTCTGGGGGTGCCCTGCCTGTCCCCTAGGTGTCCCTGGGGGTGCCCTGGCTGTCCCCTTGGTGTCCCTGGGGGTGCCCTTGGTGTCCCTAGGGTGCCCTGGCTGTGCCCTTGGTATCCCTGGGGGTGCTCTGGCTGTCCCTAGGGTTCCCTGGCTGTCCCCTAGGTGTCCCTGTGGGTGCCATGGCTGTCCCCTCGTTGTCCCTGGGGGAACCCTGCGTGCCTCCTAGGTGTCCTTGGGGGTGCCCTGGCTGTCCCGTACGTGTCCCTGGGGTGCCCTGGCTGTTCCCTAGGTGGCCCAGGGGGTGCCCTGGCTGTCCCTAGGGTGCCCTGGCTGTCCCCTAGGTGTCCCTGAGGGGTGCCCTGGGTGTCCCTGGAGGTGCCCAGGCTGTCCCCTAGGTGTCCCAGGGTGTGCCCTGGGTGTCCCTGGGGTGCCCTGGCTGTCCCCTCGGTGTCCCTGGGGGTGCCCAGGGTGTCCCTGGGGGTGCCCTTGCTGTCCCGTAAGTGTCCCTGAGGGTACCCTGGGTGTCCCTGGGGGTGCCCTGGCTTTCCCCTCGGTGTCCCTGGGGGTGCCATGCCTGTCCCCTAGGTGTCCCTGGGGGTGCCCTGGCTGTCTTTAGGGTGCCCTGGCTGTCCCCTAGGTGTCCCTGGGTGTGCCCTGCCTGTCCCCTAGGTGTCGTTGGGGGTGCCCTGGGTGTCCCTGGGGGTGCCCTGCCTGTCCCCTAGGTGTCCCTGGGGGTGCACTGGGTGTCCCTGGGGTGCCCTCGCTGTCCCCTTGGTGTCCCTGGGGGTGCCCTGGGTGTCCCTGGGGTGCCCTGGCTGTCCTCAAGGTGTCCCTGTGGGTGCCCAGAGTGACCCTGGAAGTGCCCTGGCTGTCCCCTAGGTGTCCCTGGGGTTTCCCTGCCTGTCCCCTAGGTGTCCCTGGTGGTGCCCTGGGTGTCCCTGGAGTGCCCTGGCTGTCCCCTAAATGTCCCTGGGGGTGCCCTGGGGGTGCCCTAGATGTCCCTGGGGGTGCCCTGGGTGTCCCTGGGGAGGCCCTGGCTGTCCCCTAGGTGTCCCTGGGGGGGCCCTGGCTGTCCCCTAGGTGTCCCTGGGGGTGCCCTTCCTGTCCTCTAGGTGTCCCTGGGGGTTCCCTGGCTGTCCCTCGGGTTCCCTGGCTGTCCCCTAGGTGTCCCTGGGGGTGCCTTGGGTGTCCCTGGGGTTCCCTGGCTGTCCCCTAGATGTCCCTGGGGGGGCCCTGGGTGTCCCCTGGGTTTCCCTGGGGGTGCCCTCGCTGTCCCTGGGGTGCCCTGGCTGTCCCCTAAGTGTCCCTGTGGGTCCCCTTGGTGTCCCTGGGGTTGCCCAGGGTGTCCCTTAGGTGTCCCTGGGGGTGCCCTTGCTGTCCCCTAGGTGTCCCTGGGGGTGCCCTGGGTGTCCCTGGGGATGCCCTGGCTGTCCCCTAGGTGTCCCTGGGGGTTCCCTGCGTGTCCCCTAGGTGTCCTTGGGGGTGCCCTGGCTGTCCCTAGGGTGCCCTGGCTGTCCCCTAGGTGTCCCTGGGGGTGCCCTGGGTGTCCCTGGGGTGCCCTGGCTGTCCCCTAGGTGTCCCTGGGGGTGCCCTGGCTGTCCCTGGGGTGCCCTGGCTGTCCCCTACGTGTCCCTGGGGGTGCCCAGGGTGTCCCTGGGGGTGCCCTTGCTGTCCCGTAAGTGTCCCTGGGGGTACCCTGGGTGTCCCTGGGGGTGCCCTGGCTGTCCCTGGGGTGCCATGGCTGTCCTCTACGTGTCCCTGGGGGTGCCCTGGCTTTCCCCTCGGTGTCCCTGGGGGTGCCATGCCTGTCCCCTAGGTGTCCCTGGGGGTGCCCTGGCTGTCTTTAGGGTGCCCTGGCTGTCCCCTAGGTGTCCCTGGGTGTGCCCTGCCTGTCCCCTAGGTGTCGTTGGGGGTGCCCTGGGTGTCCCTGGGGGTGCACTGGGTGTCTCTGGGGTGCCCTCGCTGTCCCCTTGGTGTCCCTGGGGGTGCCCTGGGTGTCCCTGGGGTGCCCTGGCTGTCCTCAAGGTGTCCCTGTGGGTGCCCAGAGTGACCCTGGAAGTGCCCTGGCTGTCCCCTAGGTGTCCTTGGGGTTGCCCTGGCTGTCCCCTAGGTGTCCCTGGGGGGGGCCCTGGCTGTCCCCTAGGTGTCCCTGGGGGTGCCCTGGCTGTCCCTCGGGTTCCCTGGCTGTCCCCTATGTGTCCCTGGGGGGGCCCTGGCAGTCCCCATGGTGTCCCTGGGGGTGCCCTGGGTGTCCCTGGGGGTGCCCTGGAGGTCCCCTAGGTGTCCCTGGGGGTGCCTTCACTGTCCCTGGGGGTGCCCAGGGTGCCCCTTAGGTGTCCCTGCGGGTGCCCTTGCTGTCCCTGGGGTGCTCTGGATGCCCCCTTGGTGTCCCTTAGGGTGCCCTGGCTGTCCCCTAGTTGTCCCTGGGTGTGCCCTGGGTGTCCCTGGGCGTGCAAAGGGTGTCCCTGGGGTTCCCTGGCTGTCCCCTTGGTGTCCCTGGGGGTGCCCTGTGGGTCCCTGGGGTGCCCTGGGGGTGCCCTGGTGTCCCTGGGGGTGCCCTGGCTGTCCCCTAGGTGTCCCTGGGGGGCCCTGGCTGTCCCTGGAGTGCCCTTGCTGTCTCCTAGGTGTCTCTGGGGGGGCCCTGGCTGTCCCCTAGGTGTCCCTGGAGGTGCCCTGCCTGTCCCCTAGGTGTCCCTGGGGGTGCCCTGGGTTTCCTTGGGGTGCCCTGGCTGTCCCCTAAATGTCCCTGGGGGTGCCCTGGCTGTCCCCAAGATGTCCCTGTGGGTGCCCAGAGTGTCCCTGGGAGTGCCCTGGCTGTCCCCTAGGTGTCCCTGGGGGTGCCCTGCCTGTCCCCTAGTTGTCGTTGGGCGTGCCCTGGGTGTCCCTGGGGTTCCCTGGCTGTCCCCTTAGTGTCCCTGGGGGGGCCATGGCTGTCCCCTAGGTGTCCCTGGGGGTGCCCTGGCTGCCCCTGGGGTTCCCTGGCTGTCCCCTAGTTGTCCCTGGGGGTGCCCTGGCTGTCCCTGGGGTTCCCTGGCTGTCCCCTAAATGTCCCTGGGGGTGTCCTGCCTGTCCCCTAGGTGTCCCTGGGGGTGCCTTAGGTTTCCCTGGGGTTCCCCTGGGTGTCCCTGGGGTGCCCTGGCTGTCCCCAAGGTGTCCCTGTGGGTGCCCAGAGTGTCCCTGCGAGTACCCTGGCTGTCCCCTAGGGGTCTCTGGGGGTGCCCTGCCTGTCCCCTAGGTGTCGTTGGGGGTCCCCTGCCTGTCCCCTAGGTGTCGTTGGGGGTGCCCTGCCTGTGCCCTAGATGTCCCTGGGGGTGCCCTGGGTGTCCCTGGGGTGCCCTGGCTGTCCCCTAGGTGTCCCGGGGGGGCCCTGGCTGTCCTCTAGGTGTCCCTGGGGTGCCGTGCCTGTCCCCTAGGTGTCCCTGGGGTTGCCCTGGCTTTCCCCTCAGTGTCCCTGGGGGTGCCCTGGCTGTCCCCTAATGTCCCTGGGAGTGCCCTGGGTGTCCCTGGAGTGCCCTGGCTGTCCCCTAAATGTCCCTGGGGGTGCCCTGGCTGTCCCCTAGGTGTCCATGGGGGTGTCCTGCCTTCCCCTCGGTGTCCCTGGGGGTGCCCTACCTGTCTCCTAGGTGTCCCAGGGGGTGCCCTGGCTGTCCCTGGGGTGCCCTGGCTGTCCCCTAGGTGTCCCTGGGGGTGCCCTGGCTGTCCCCTAGGTGTCCCTGGGGGTGCCCTGGCTGTCCCTAGGGCGCCCTGGGTGTGCCCTAGGTGTCCCTGGGGGTGCCCTGGCTGTCCCTGGAGTGCCATGGTTGTCCCGTCGGTGTCCCTGGGGGTGCCCAGGGTGTCCCTGGGAGTGCCCTGGCTGTCCCCTAGGTGTCCCTGGGGGTGCCCTGGGTGTCTCTGGGGTGCCTGGCTGTCCCCTAGGTGTCCCTGGGGTTCCCCTGGGTGTCCCTGGGGTGCCCTGGCTGTCCCCAAGGTGTCCCTGGGGGTGCCCAGAGTGTACCTGCGAGTGCCCTGGCTGTCCCCTAGGGGTCTCTGGGGGTGCCCTGCCTGTCCTCTAGGTGTCGTTGGGGGTCCCCTGCCTGTCCCCTAGGTGTCGTTGGGGGTGCCCTGGGTGTCCCTGGGGGTGCCCTGCCTGTCCCCTAGGTGTCCCTGGGGGTGCCCTGGCTGTCCTTGGGGTGCTCTGGCTGTCCCCTTGGTGTCCCTGGGGGTGCCCTGGGTGTCCCTGGGGTGCCCTGGGGGTGCCCTGCCTGTCCCCTAGGTGTCCCGGGGGGGCCCTGGCTGTCCCCTAGGTGTCCCTGGGGTGCCCTGCCTGTCCCCTAGGTGTCCCTGGGAGTGCCCTGGCTGTCCCCTAATGTCCCTGGGAGTGCCCTGGGTGTCCCTGGAGTGCCCTGGCTGTCCCCTAAATGTCCCTGGGGGTGCCCTGGCTGTCCCCTAGGTGTCCCTGGGGGTGCCCTGGCTATCCCCTTGGTGTCCCTGGGGTGCCCTGGCTGTCCCCTTGGTGTCACTGGGGGTGACCTGGGTGTCCCTGGGGCGCCCTGGGGGTGCCCTGCCTGTCCTCTAGGTGTCCCTGGGGGTGCCCTGCCTGTTCCCTAGGTGTCCCTGGGGGTTCCCTGGCTGTCCCCTAGGTGTCCCTAGGGGTGACCTGGGTGTCCCTGGAGTGCCCTGGCTGTCCCCTAAATGACCCTGGGGGTGCCCTGGCGTTCCCCTCAGTGTCCCTGGGGGTGCCCTGGCTATCTTTAGGGTGCCCTGGCTGTCCCCTAGGTGTCCCTGGGGGTGCCCTGGCTATCTTTAGGGTGCCCTGGCTGTCCCCTAGGTGTCCCTGGGGGTGCCCTGGCTATCTTTAGGGTGCCCTGGCTGTCCCCTAGGTGTCCCTGGGGGTGCCCTGGCTATCTTTAGGGTGCCCTGCCTGTCCCCTAGGTGTCCCTGGGGGTGCCCTAGGTGTCCCTGGCGTTGCCCTGGGTATCCCTAGGGGGGCCCTGGCTGTGCCCTAGGTGTCCCTGGGGGTGCCCTCGCTGTCCCTGGGGTGCCCTGGCTGTCCCCTAGGCGGCCCTGGGGGTGCCCTGGGTGTCCCTGGAGTGCGCTGGCTGTCCCCTAGGTGTCCCTGGGGGTGCCCTGGGTGTCCCTGGGGGTGCCCTTGCTGTCCCCTAGGTGTCCCTGGGGGTGTCCTGCTTTCCCCTAGGTGTCCCTGGGGGTGCCCTGCCTGTCCCCTAGGTGTCCCTGGGGGTGCCCTAGGTGTCCCTGGCGTTTCCCTGCGTGTCCCTAGGGGGGCCCTGGCTGTGCCCTAGGTGTCCCTGGGGGTGCCCTTCCTGTCCCCTAGGTGTCCCTGGGGGTGCCCTGGCTGTCCTCTAGGTGTCCCTGAGGGTGCCCTGGCTCTCCCCCGGGTTCCCTGGCTGTCCCCTAGGTGTCCCTGGGGGTGCCCAGGGTGTCCCTGGGGGGGCCCTGGCTGTGCCCTCGGTGTCCCTGGGGGTGCCCTGGCTTTCCCTAGGGTGCCCTGGCTGTCCCCTAGGCGGCCCTGGGGGTGCCCTGGGTGTCCCTGGGGGTGCCCTGTCTGTCCCCTAGGTGTCCCTGGGGGTGCCCTGCGTGTCCCTGGGGTGCCCTGCCTGTCCCCTAGGTGCCCCGGGGGGTGCCCTAGGTGTCCCTGGGGGTGCCCTGGCTGTCCCTAGGGTGCCCTGGCTGTCCCCTAGGTGTCCCTGGGGGTGCCCTGGGTGTCCCTGGGGTGCCCTGTCTGTCCCCAAGGTGTCCCTGTGGGTGCCCAGAGTGTCCCTGGGAGTGCCCTGCCTGTCCCCTAGGTGTCCCGTGGGGTGCCCTGGGTGTCCCTGGGGTGCCCTGGCTGTCCCCTTGGTGTCCCTGGGGGTGCCCTGTGGGTCCCTGGGGTGCCCTGGGGGTGCCCTGGTGTCCCTGGGGGTGCACTGGCTGTCCCCTAGGTGTCCCTGGGGGGCCCTGGCTGTCCCTGGAGTGCCCTGGCTGTCTCCTAGGTGTCCCTGGGGGGGCCCTGGCTGTCCCCTAGGTGTCCCTGGAGGTGCCCTGCCTGTCCCCTAGGTGTCCCTGGGGGTGCCCTGGCTGTCCTCTAGGTGTCCCTGGGGGTGCCCTGGCTGTCCCCTAGGTGTCCCTGGGGGTGCCCTGGGTTTCCTTGGGGTGCCCTGGCTGTCCCCTAAATGTCCCTGGGGGTGCCCTGACTGTTCCCAAGATGTCCCTGTGGGTGCCCAGAGTGTCCCTGGGAGTGCCCTGGCTGTCCCCTAGGTGTCCCTGGGGGTGCCCTGCCTGTCCCCTAGTTGTCGTTGGGCGTGCCCTGGGTGTCCCTGGGGGTGCCCTGCCTGTCCCCTAGGTGTCCCTGGGGGTGCCCTGGGTGTCCCTGGGGTTCCCTGGCTGTCCCCTTAGTGTCCCTGGGGGGGCCATGGCTGTCCCCTAGGTGTCCCTGGGGGTGCCCTGGCTGCCCCTGGGGTTCCCTGGCTGTCCCCTAGTTGTCCCTGGGGGTGCCCTGGCTGTCCCTGGGGTTCCCTGGCTGTCCCCTAAATGTCCCTGGGGGTGTCCTGCCTGTCCCCTAGGTGTCCCTGGGGGTGCCTTAGGTTTCCCTGGGGTTCCCCTGGGTGTCCCTGGGGTGCCTGGCTGTCCCCTAGGTGTCCCTGGGGTTCCCCTGGGTGTCCCTGGGGTGCCCTGGCTGTCCCCTAGGTGTCCCTGGGGTTCCCCTGGGTGTCCCTGCGAGTGCCCTGGCTGTCCCCTAGGGGTCTCTGGGGGTGCCCTGCCTGTCCCCTAGGTGTCGTTGGGGGTCCCCTTCCTGTCCCCTAGGTGTCGTTGGGGGTGCCCTGCCTGTGCCCTAGATGTCCCTGGGGGTGCCCTGGGTGTCCCTGGGGTGCCCTGGCTGTCCCCTAGGTGTCCCGGGGGGGCCCTGGCTGTCCTCTAGGTGTCCCTGGGGTGCCGTGCCTGTCCCCTAGGTGTCCCTGGGGGTTGCCCTGGCTTTCCCCTCAGTGTCCCTGGGGGTGCCCTGGCTGTCCCCTAATGTCCCTGAGAGTGCCCTGGGTGTCCCTGGAGTGCCCTGGCTGTCCCCTAAATGTCCCTGGGGGTGCCCTGGCTGTCCCCTAGGTGTCCGTGGGGGTGTCCTGCCTTCCCCTAGGTGTCCCTGGGGTTGCCCTGGCTTTCCCCTCGGTGTCCCAGGGGGTGCCCTGGGTGTCCCTGGGGTGCCCTGGCTGTCCCCTAGGTGTCCCTGGGGGTGCCCTGGCTGTCCCTAGGGCGCCCTGGGTGTGCCCTAGGTGTCCCTGGGGGTGCCCTGGCTGTCCCTGGAGTGCCATGGTTGTCCCGTCGGTGTCCCTGGGGGTGCCCAGGGTGTCCCTGGGAGTGCCCTGGCTGTCCCCTAGGTGTCCCTGGGGGTGCCCTGGGTGTCTCTGGGGTGCCTGGCTGTCCCCTAGGTGTCCCTGGGGTTCCCCTGGGTGTCCCTGGGGTGCCCTGGCTGTCCCCAAGGTGTCCCTGTGGGTGCCCAGAGTGTCCCTGCGAGTGCCCTGGCTGTCCCCTAGGGGTCTCTGGGGGTGCCCTGCCTGTCCTCTAGGTGTCGTTGGGGGTCCCCTGCCTGTCCCCTAGGTGTCGTTGGGGGTGCCCTGGGTGTCCCTGGGGGTGCCCTGCCTGTCCCCTAGGTGTCCCTGGGGGTGCCCTGGCTGTCCTTGGGGTGCTCTGGCTGTCCCCTTGGTGTCCCTGGGGGTGCCCTGGGTGTCCCTGGGGTGCCCTGGGGGTGCCCTGCCTGTCCCCTAGGTGTCCCGGGGGGGCCCTGGCTGTCCCCTAGGTGTCCCTGGGGTGCCCTGCCTGTCCCCTAGGTGTCCCTGGGAGTGCCCTGGCTGTCCCCTAATGTCCCTGGGAGTGCCCTGGGTGTCCCTGGAGTGCCCTGGCTGTCCCCTAAATGTCCCTGGGGGTGCCCTGGCTGTCCCCTAGGTGTCCCTGGGGGTGCCCTGGCTATCCCCTTGGTGTCCCTGGGGTGCCCTGGCTGTCCCCTTGGTGTCACTGGGGGTGCCCTGGGTGTCCCTGGGGCGCCCTGGGGGTGCCCTGCCTGTCCTCTAGGTGTCCCTGGGGGTGCCCTGCCTGTTCCCTAGGTGTCCCTGGGGGTTCCCTGGCTGTCCCCTAGGTGTCCCTAGGGGTGACCTGGGTGTCCCTGGAGTGCCCTGGCTGTCCCCTAAATGACCCTGGGGGTGCCCTGGCGTTCCCCTCAGTGTCCCTGGGGGTGCCCTGGCTATCTTTAGGGTGCCCTGGCTGTCCCCTAGGTGTCCCTGGGGGTGCCCTGGCTATCTTTAGGGTGCCCTGGCTGTCCCCTAGGTGTCCCTGGGGGTGCCCTGGCTATCTTTAGGGTGCCCTGGCTGTCCCCTAGGTGTCCCTGGGGGTGCCCTGGCTATCTTTAGGGTGCCCTGCCTGTCCCCTAGGTGTCCCTGGGGGTGCCCTAGGTGTCCCTGGCGTTGCCCTGGGTATCCCTAGGGGGGCCCTGGCTGTGCCCTAGGTGTCCCTGGGGGTGCCCTCGCTGTCCCTGGGGTGCCCTGGCTGTCCCCTAGGCGGGCCTGGGGGTGCCCTGGGTGTCCCTGGAGTGCCCTGGCTGTCCCCTAGGTGTCCCTGGGGGTGCCCTGGGTGTCCCTGGGGGTGCCCTGGCTGTCCCCTAGGTGTCCCTGGGGGTGTCCTGCTTTCCCCTAGGTGTCCCTGGGGGTGCCCTGCCTGTCCCCTAGGTGTCCCTGGGGGTGCCCTAGGTGTCCCTGGCGTTTCCCTGCGTGTCCCTAGGGGGGCCCTGGCTGTGCCCTAGGTGTCCCTGGGGGTGCCCTTCCTGTCCCCTAGGTGTCCCTGGGGGTGCCCTGGCTGTCCTCTAGGTGTCCCTGAGGGTGCCCTGGCTCTCCCCCGGGTTCCCTGGCTGTCCCCTAGGTGTCCCTGGGGGTGCCCAGGGAGTCCCTGGGGGGGCCCTGGCTGTGCCCTCGGTGTCCCTGGGGGTGCCCTGGCTTTCCCTAGGGTGCCCTGGCTGTCCCCTAGGCGGCCCTGGGGGTGCCCTGGGTGTCCCTGGGGGTGCCCTGGCTTTCCCTAGGGTGCCCTGGCTGTCCCCTAGGCGGCCCTGGGGGTGCCCTGGGTGTCCCTGGGGGTGCCCTGTCTGTCCCCTAGGTGTCCCTGGGGTGCCCTGGCTGTCCCCTTGGTGTCCCTGGGGGTGCCCTGGCTGTCCTTGGGGTGCCCTGCCTGTCCCCTAGGTGTCCCTGGGGGTGCCCTGGCTGTCCCTGGGGTGCCCTGGCTGTCCCCTAGGTGTCCCTGGGGGTGCCCTGGCTGTCCCTGGAGTGCCCTGGCTGTCCCCTAGGTGTCCCTGGGCGGGCCCTGGCTGTCCCCTAGGTGTCCCTGGGGGTGCCATTCCTGTCCCCTCGTTGTCCCTGGGGGTGCCCTCGCTGTCCCTGCGGTGCCCTGGCTGTCCCCTAGGTGTCCCTGGGGGTCCCCTTGGTGTCCCTGGGGGTGCCCAGGGTGTCCCTTAGGTGTCCCTGGGGGTGCCCTTGCTGTCCCCTAGGTGTCCCTGGTGGTGCCCTGGCTGTGCCCTCGGTGTCCCTGAGGGTTCCCTGGCTGTCCCTAGGGTGCCCTGGCTGTCCCCTACGTATCCCTGGGGGTGCCCTGGCTGTCCTTGGGATGCTCTGGCTGTCCCCTTGATGTCCCTGGGGGTGCCCTGTCTGTGCCCTTGGTGTCCCTGGGGGTGCCCTGGCTGTCCCTAGGGTGCCCTGGCTGTCCCCTAGGTGTCCCTGGGGATGCCCTGGTGTCCCTCGGGGTGCCCTGGCTGTCCCCTAGGTGTCCCTCGGGGTGCCCTGGCTGTCCCATAGGTGTCCCTGGGGGTCCCCTGTCTGTCCCCTAGGTGTCCCTGGGGGTGCCCTGCCTGTCCCCTAGGTGTCCCTGGGGGTGCCCTGGCTGTCCCTAGGGTGCCCGGGCTGTACCCTAGGTGTCCCTGGGGTGCCCTGGCTGTCCCTGGGGGTGCCATGGCTGTCCCCTCATTGTCCCTGGGGGTGCCCTGCCTGTCCCTTAGGTGTCCCTGGGGGTGCCCTGCCTGTCCCTATGGTGTTCTGGCTGTCCCCTACGTATCCCTGGGGGTGCCCTGGGTGTCCCTGGAGTGCCCTGGCTGTCCCCTAAATGTCCCTGGGGGTGCCCTGGGTGTCCCTGGAGTGCCCTGGCTGTCCCCTAAATGTCCCTGGGGGTGCCCTGGCTGTCCCCTAAGTGTTCCTGGGGGTGCCCTGGGTGTCCTTGGGGTGCCCTGGCTGTCCCCTAAATGTCCCTGGGGGTGCCCTGGCTGTCCCCAAGATGTCCCTGTGGGTGCCCAGAGTGTCCCTGGGAGTGCCCTGGCTGTCCCCTTGGTGTCCCTGGGGTACCCTGGCTGTCCCCTTGGTGTCACTGGGGGTGCCCTGGCTATCTTTAGGGTGCCCTGGCTGTCCCCTAAATGTCCCTGGGGGTGCCCTGGCTTTCCCCTCAGTGTTCCTGGGGGTGCCCTGCCTGTCCCCTAGGTGTCCCTGGGGGTGCCCTGGCTATCTTTAGGGTGCCCTGGCTGTCCCCTAGGTGTCCCTGGGGGTGCCCTGCCTGTCCCCTAGGTGTCCCTGGGGGTGCCCTGGGTGTCCCTGGGGTGCCCTGGCTGTCCCCAAGGTGTCCCTGTGGGTGCCCAGAGTGTCCCTGGGAGTGCCCTGGCTGTCCCCTCGGGGTCTCTGGGGGTGTCCTGGGTGTCCCCTAGGTGTCCCTGGGGGTTCCCTGCCTGTCCCCTAGGTGTCCCTGGGGGTTCCCTGCCTGTCCCCTAGGTGTCCCTGGGGGTGCCCGGTGCGTCCCTGGGGGTGCCCTGGCTGTCCCCTAGGTGTCCCTGGGGGTGCCCTGGGTGTCCCTGGAGTGCCCTGGCTGTCCCC
The DNA here is from genome assembly GCF_029207755.1 of Chamaea fasciata. NCBI lineage: Eukaryota > Metazoa > Chordata > Aves > Passeriformes > Sylviidae > Chamaea > Chamaea fasciata. Next base: position 4,222 of record NW_027094938.1, on the reverse strand, counting down.
TAAATGTCCCTGGGGGTGCCCTGGCTGTCCCCTAGGTGTCCCTGGGGGTGTCCTGCCTTCCCCTAGGTGTCCCTGGGGGTGCCCTGGCTTTACCCTCGGTGTCCCTGGGGGTGCCCTGCCTGTCGCCTAGGTGTCCCTGGGGGTGCCCTGGGTGTCCCTGGGGGGGCCCTGGCTGTCCCCTAGGTGTCCCTGGGGGGGCCCTGGCTGTCCTGGGGTGCCCTGGCTGTCCCCTACGTGTCCCTGGGGGTGCCCTGGCTGTCCCCTAGGTGTCCCTGGGCGTGCCCATGGTGTCCCTGGCGTTCCCTGGCTGTCCCGTAGGTGTCCCTGGGGGTGCCCTGGGTGTCCCTGGGCTGCCCTGGAAGTGCCCTGCCTGTCCCCTAGGTGTCTTTGCGGGTGCCCTGGCTGTCTTTAGGGTGCCTTGGCTGTCCCCTAGGTGTCCCTGGGGGTGCCCTGCGTGTCCCTGGGGTGCCCTGCCTGTCCCCTAGGTGTCCCTGGGGGTGCCCTAGGTGTCCCTGGGGGTGCCCTGGCTGTCCCTAGGGTGCCCTGGCTGTCCCCAAGGTGTCCCTGTGGGTGCCCAGAGTGTCCCTGGGAGTGCCCTGCCTGTCCCCTAGGTGTCCCGTGGGGTGCCCTGGGTGTCCCTGGGGTGCCCTGGCTGTCCCCTTGGTGTCCCTGGGGGTGCCCTGTGGGTCCCTGGGGTGCCCTGGGGGTGCCCTGGTGTCCCTGGGGGTGCCCTGGCTGTCCCCTAGGTGTCCCTGGGGGGCCCTGGCTGTCCCTGGAGTGCCCTGGCTGTCTCCTAGGTGTCCCTGGGGGGGGCCCTGGCTGTCCCCTAGGTGTCCCTGGAGGTGCCCTGCCTGTCCCCTAGGGGTCCCTGGGGGTGCCCTGGCTGTCCTCTAGGTGTCCCTGGGGGTGCCCTGGCTGTCCCCTAGGTGTCCCTGGGGGTGCCCTGGGTTTCCTTGGGGTGCCCTGGCTGTCCCCTAAATGTCCCTGGGGGTGCCCTGGCTGTCCCCTAGGTGTCCCTGGGGGTGCCCTTGGTGTCCTTGGGGTGCCCTGGCTGTCCCCAAGATGTCCCTGTGGGTGCCCAGAGTGTCCCTGGGAGTGCCCTGGCTGTCCCCTAGGTGTCCCTGGGGGTGCCCTGCCTGTCCCCTAGTTGTCGTTGGGCGTGCCCTGGGTGTCCCTGGGGGTGCCCTGCCTGTCCCCTAGGTGTCCCTGGGGGTGCCCTGGGTGTCCCTGGGGTTCCCTGGCTGTCCCCTTAGTGTCCCTGGGGGGGCCATGGCTGTCCCCTAGGTGTCCCTGGGGGTGCCCTGGCTGCCCCTGGGGTTCCCTGGCTGTCCCCTAAATGTCCCTGGGGGTGTCCTGCCTGTCCCCTAGGTGTCCCTGGGGGTGCCTTAGGTTTCCCTGGGGTTCCCCTGGGTGTCCCTGGGGTGCCCTGGCTGTCCCCAAGGTGTCCCTGTGGGTGCCCAGAGTGTCCCTGCGAGTGCCCTGGCTGTCCCCTCGGGGTCTCTGGGGGTGTCCTGGGTGTCCCCTAGGTGTCCCTGGGGGTTCCCTGCCTGTCCCCTAGGTGTCCCTCGGGGTTCCCTGCCTGTCCCCTAGGTGTCCCTGGGGGTGCCCGGTGCGTCCCTGGGGGTGCCCTGGCTGTCCCCTAGGTGTCCCTGGGGGGGCCCTGGGTGTCCCTGGAGTGCCCTGGCTGTCCCCTAAATGTCCCTGGGGGTGCCCTGGGTGTCCCTGGAGTGCCCTGGCTGTCCCCTAAATGTCCCTGGGGGTGCCCTGGCTGTCCCCTAGGTGTCCCTGGGGGTGCCCTGGCTTTACCCTCGGTGTCCCTGGGGGTGCCCTGCCTGTCGCCTAGGTGTCCCTGGGGGTGCCCTGGGTGTCCCTGGGGGGGCCCTGGCTGTCCCCTAGGTGTCCCTGGGGGGGCCCTGGCTGTCCTGGGGTGCCCTGGCTGTCCCCTACGTGTCCCTGGGGGTGCCCTGGCTGTCCCCTAGGTGTCCCTGGGCGTGCCCATGGTGTCCCTGGCGTTCCCTGGCTGTCCCGTAGGTGTCCCTGGGCTGCCCTGGGGGTGCCCTGCCTGTCCCCTAGGTGTCTTTGCGGGTGCCCTGGCTGTCTTTAGGGTGCCTTGGCTGTCCCCTAGGTGTCCCTGGGGGTGCCCTGCGTGTCCCTGGGGTGCCCTGCCTGTCCCCTAGGTGTCCCTGGGGGTGCCCTAGGTGTCCCTGGGGGTGCCCTGGCTGTCCCTAGGGTGCCCTGGCTGTCCCCTAGGTGTCCCTGGGGGTGCCCTGGGTGTCCCTGGGGTGCCCTGTCTGTCCCCAAGGTGTCCCTGTGGGTGCCCAGAGTGTCCCTGGGAGTGCCCTGCCTGTCCCCTAGGTGTCCCGTGGGGTGCCCTGGGTGTCCCTGGGGTGCCCTGGCTGTCCCCTTGGTGTCCCTGGGGGTGCCCTGTGGGTCCCTGGGGTGCCCTGGGGGTGCCCTGGTGTCCCTGGGGGTGCCCTGGCTGTCCCCTAGGTGTCCCTGGGGGGGCCCTGGCTGTCCCCTAGGTGTCCCTGGAGATGCCCTGCCTGTCCCCTAGGTGTCCCTGGGGGTGCCCTGGCTGTCCTCTAGGTGTCCCTGGGGGTGCCCTGGCTGTCCCCTAGGTGTCCCTGGGGGTGCCCTGGGTTTCCTTGGGGTGCCCTGGCTGTCCCCTAAATGTCCCTGGGGGTGCCCTGGCTGTCCCCTAGGTGTCCCTGGGGGTGCCCTGGGTGTCCTTGGGGTGCCCTGGCTGTCCCCAAGATGTCCCTGTGGGTGCCCAGAGTGTCCCTGGGAGTGCCCTGGCTGTCCCCTAGGTGTCCCTGGGGGTGCCCTGCCTGTCCCCTAGTTGTCGTTGGGCGTGCCCTGGGTGTCCCTGGGGGTGCCCTGCCTGTCCCCTAGGTGTCCCTGGGGGTGCCCTGGGTGTCCCTGGGGTTCCCTGGCTGTCCCCTTAGTGTCCCTGGGGGGGCCATGGCTGTCCCCTAGGTGTCCCTGGGGGTGCCCTGGCTGCCCCTGGGGTTCCCTGGCTGTCCCCTAGTTGTCCCTGGGGGTGCCCTGGCTGTCCCTGGGGTTCCCTGGCTGTCCCCTAAATGTCCCTGGGGGTGTCCTGCCTGTCCCCTAGGTGTCCCTGGGGGTGCCTTAGGTTTCCCTGGGGTTCCCCTGGGTGTCCCTGGGGTGCCCTGGCTGTCCCCAAGGTGTCCCTGTGGGTGCCCAGAGTGTCCCTGCGAGTGCCCTGGCTGTCCCCTAGGGGTCTCTGGGGGTGCCCTGCCTGTCCCCTAGGTGTCGTTGGGGGTCCCCTGCCTGTCCCCTAGGTGTCGTTGGGGGTGCCCTGCCTGTGCCCTAGATGTCCCTGGGGGTGCCCTGGGTGTCCCTGGGGTGCCCTGGCTGTCCCCTAGGTGTCCCGGGGGGGCCCTGGCTGTCCTCTAGGTGTCCCTGGGGTGCCGTGCCTGTCCCCTAGGTGTCCCTGGGGTTGCCCTGGCTTTCCCCTCAGTGTCCCTGGGGGTGCCCTGGCTGTCCCCTAATGTCCCTGGGAGTGCCCTGGGTGTCCCTGGGGTTGCCCTGGCTTTCCCCTCGGTGTCCCTGGGGGTGCCCTACCTGTCTCCTAGGTGTCCCAGGGGGTGCCCTGGGTGTCCCTGGGGTGCCCTGGCTGTCCCCTAGGTGTCCCTGGGGGTGCCCTGGCTGTCCCCTAGGTGTCCCTGGGGGTGCCCTGGCTGTCCCTAGGGCGCCCTGGGTGTGCCCTAGGTGTCCCTGGGGGTGCCCTGGCTTTCCCTGGAGTGCCATGGTTGTCCCGTCGGTGTCCCTGGGGGTGCCCAGGGTGTCCCTGGGAGTGCCCTGGCTGTCCCCTAGGTGTCCCTGGGGGTGCCCTGGGTGTCTCTGGGGTGCCTGGCTGTCCCCTAGGTGTCCCTGGGGTTCCCCTGGGTGTCCCTGGGGTGCCCTGGCTGTCCCCAAGGTGTCCCTGTGGGTGCCCAGAGTGTCCCTGCGAGTGCCCTGGCTGTCCCCTAGGGGTCTCTGGGGGTGCCCTGCCTGTCCTCTAGGTGTCGTTGGGGGTCCCCTGCCTGTCCCCTAGGTGTCGTTGGGGGTGCCCTGGGTGTCCCTGGGGGTGCCCTGCCTGTCCCCTAGGTGTCCCTGGGGGTGCCCTGGCTGTCCTTGGGGTGCTCTGGCTGTCCCCTTGGTGTCCCTGGGGGTGCCCTGGGTGTCCCTGGGGTGCCCTGGGGGTGCCCTGCCTGTCCCC
>NW_027094937.1:0-43475 GCF_029207755.1 Chamaea fasciata | reverse complement strand
CCAAACGGAACAGGATTTCTTCCAGATGCAAGCTGCCACAAGCTGGAAGCCTGGCTTCTCATGGAGGGCCAAAGGCCTGCTACAAACTGATTCAAGGCACCTGGGCAGCTGACTTTACTAACCCCTTGAAACAGGCCATCATTTGTGCCCAACTCCCTCTGCCGGGCACCTGGCCTCGGCCACCTTCAATCCCGAATGGAACAGGATTTCTTCCAGATGCAAGCTGCAACAAACTGGTAGACTTGCTTCCCTTGGATGGCCAAAGGCCTCCTACAAACTGACATCAGACACCTGGGCAGCTGACTTTACTTACCCCTGGAAACAGGCCATCATTTGTGCCCAACTCCCTCTGCCGGGCACCAGGCCTCGGCCACCTACAATCCCAAACGGAACAGGATTTCTTCCAGATGCAAGCTGCCACAAGCTGGAAGCCTGGCTTCCCATGGAGGGCCAAAGGCCTCCTACAAACTGACATCAGGCACCTGGGCAGCTAAATTTACTTACCTCTGGAAACAGGCCATCCTTTGTTCCCACCTCCCTCTGCCGGGCACCTGGCCTCGGCCACCTACAATCCCGATCGGAATAGGATTTCTTCCAGATGCAAGCTGCCACAAACTGGAAGACTAGCTTCCCTTGGAGGGCCAAAGGCCTCCTACAAACTGACATCAGGCACCTGGGCAGCTGACTTTACTTACCCCTGGAAACAGGCCATCATTTGTGCCCAACTCCCTCTGCCGGGCACCAGGCCTCGGCCACCTACAATCCCAAACGGAACAGGATTTCTTCCAGATGCAAGCTGCCACAAGCTGGAAGCCTGGCTTCCCTTGGAGGGCCAAAAAACTCCTACAAACTGACATCAGGCACCTAGGCAGCTGACTTTACTTACCCCTGGAAACAGGCCATCGTTTGTGCCCAACTCCCTCTGCCGGGCACCTGGCCTCGGCCACCTACAATCATGAGCAGAACAGCATTTCTTCCAGATGCAAGCTGCCACAAACTGGAAGACTAGCTTCCCTTGGAGGGCCAAAGGCCTCCTACAAACTGACATCAGGCACCTGGGCAGCTGACTTTACTTAGCCCTGGAAACAGGCCATCTTTGTGCCCAACTCCCTCTGCCGGGCACCAGGCCTCGGCCACCTACAATCCCGAATGGAACAGGATTTCTTCCAGATGCAAGCTGCCACAAACTGGAATACTAGTTTCCCTTGAAGGGCCAAAGGCCTCCTACAAACTGACATCAGGCACCTGGGCAGCTGACTTTACTTACCCCTGGAAACAGGCCATCCTTTGTGCCCAACTCCCTCTGCCGGGCACCCGGCTTCGGGAACCTACAATCTTGAACGGAATAGGATTTTTCCAGATGGAAGCTGCATTGAACAGGAAGACTAGCATCACTTGGAGAGCCAAAGGCCTGCTACAAACTGACATCAGGCACCTGGGCAGCTGACTTTACTTACCCCTGGAAACTGGTTCTCATTTGTGCCCAACTCTCACAGCCGGGCACCAGGCCTCGGTCACCTACGATCCCAAACGGAACAGGATTTCTTCCAGATGCAAGCTGCCACAAGCTGGAAGCCTGGCTTCCCATGGAGGGCCAAAGGGCTCCTACAAACTGACATCAGGCACCTGGGCAGCTGACTTTCCTTACCCCTGGAAACAGGCCATCCTTTGTTCCCAACTCCTGCAGCAGGGCACCAGGTCTCGGCCACCTACAATCCCAAACAGAACAGGATTTCTTCAAGATGCAAGCTGCCACAAACTGGAAGACTAGCTTCCCTTGGAGGGCCAAAGGGCTCCTACAAACTAACATCAGACACCTGGGCAGCTGACTTTACTTACCCCTGGAAACAGGCCATCCTTTGTTCCCTACTCCCTCAGCCGGGCACCCGGTTCCGGACACCTACAATCCCGAACGGAACAGGATTTCTTCCAGATTCAAGCTGCCACAAGCTGGAAGCCTGGCTTCCCATGGAGGGCCAAAGGCCTCCTACAAACTGACATCAGGCACCTGGGCAGCTAAATTTACTTACCTCTGGAAACAGGCCATCCTTTGTGCCCAACTCCCTCTGCCGGGCAGCAGGCCTCGGCCACCTACATTCCCAAATAGAACAGGATTTCTTCCAGATGCAAGCAGCCACAAACTGGAAGACTAGCTTCCCTTGGATGGCCAAAGGCCTCCTACAAACTGACACCAAGCACCTGGGCAGCTAACTTTACTTACCCCTGGAAACAGGCCATCCTTTGTTCCCAACTCCCTTAGCCGGACACCAGGCCTCGGCCACCTACGATCCCAAACGGATCAGGATTTCTTCCAGATGCAAGCTGCCACAAGCTGGAAGCCTGGCTGCTCTTGGAGGGTCAAAGGCCTCCTACAAACTGACATCAGGCACCTGGGCAGCTGACTTTACTTACCCCTGGAAACAGGCCATCATTTGTGCCCAACTCCCTCTGCCGGGTACCTGGCCTCGGCCACCTACAATCCCGAACGGAACAGGATTTCTTCCAGATGCAATCTGCCACAGCTGGAAGACTAGTTTCCCTTGAAAAGCCAAATGCCTACTACAAACTGACATCAGGCACCTGGGCAGCTGACTTTACTTACCCCTGGAAACAGGCCATCATTTGTGCCCAACTCCCTCTGCCGGGCACCAGGCCTCGGCCACCGACAATCCCAAACGGAACAGGATTTCTTCCAGATGCAAGCAGCCACAAGCTGGAAGCCTGGCTTCCCTTGGAGGGCCAAAGGCCTCCTACAAACTGACATCAGGCACCTGGGCAGCTAACTTTACTTACCCCTGGAAACAGGCCATCCTTTGTGCCCAATTTCCCCTGCCGGGCACCTGGCCTCGGCCACCTATAATCCCGAACGGAACAGGATTTCTTCCAGATGCAAGCTGCCACAAGCTGGAAGCCTGGCTTCCCATGGAGGGCCAAAGGCCTGCTACAAACTGACATCAGGCACCTGGGCAGCTGACTTTACTTACCCCTGGAAACAGGCCATCATTTGTGCCCAACTCCCTCTGACAGGCACGTGGCCTCGGCCACCTGCAATCCCGAGCAGAACAGCATTTCTTCCAGATGCAAGCTGCCACAAACTGGAAGACTAGCTTCCCTTGGAGGGCCAAAGGCCTCCTACAAACTGACACCAAGCACCTGGGCAGCTAACTTTACTTACCCCTGGAAAAAGGCCATCCTTTGTTCCCAACTCCCTCTGCCGGGCACCAGGCCTCGACCACCTACAATCCCAAACGAAACAGGATTTCTTCCAGATGCAAGCTGCCACAAACTGGAAGCCTGGCTTTCCATGGAGGGCCAAAGGCCTCCTACAAACTGACATCAGGCACCTGGGCAGCTGACTTTACTTACCCCTGGAAACAGGCCCATCATTTGTGCCCAACTCCCTCTGCGGGCACCTTGCCTCGGCCACCTACAATCCCGAAGGAAACAGGATTTCTTCCAGATGCAAGCTGCCACAAGCTGGAAGCCTGGCTTCACTTGGAGGGCCAAAGGCCTCCAAAAAACTTACATCAGGCACCTGGGGAGCTGACTTTACTTACCCCTGGAAAAAGGCCATCATTTGTGCCCAACTCCCTCTGCCGGGCACCTGGCCTCGGCCACCTACAATCCCGAACGAAACAGGATTTCTTCCAGATGCAAGCTGCCACAAGCAGGAAACCTGGCTTCCCATGGAGGGCCAAAGGCCTCCTACAAACTGACATCAGGCACCTGGGCAGCTGACTTTACTTACCCCTGGAAACAGGCCATCCTTTGTGCCCAACTCCCTCTGCCGGGCACCAGGCCTCGGCCACCTACAATCCTGAACGGAACAGGATTTCTTCCAGATGCAAGCTGCCACAAGCAGGAAACCTGGCTTATCATGGAGGGCCAAAGGCCTCCTACAAACTGACATCAGGCACCTGGGCAGCTGACTTAACTTACTTCTAGAAACAGGACATCATTTGTGCCCAACTCTCTCAGCCGGGCTACTGGGCTCGGCCACCTACAATCCCGAACGGAACAGCATTACTTCCATATGCAAGCTGCCTTGAACAGGAAGACTTGCTTCCCTTGGAGGGCCAAAGGCCTCCAACAAACTGACATCAGGCACCTGGGCAGCTGACTTTACTTACCCCTGGAAACAGGCCATCATTTGTGCCCATCTCCCTCTGCCGGTCCCACAGCTCCGGCCACCTACAATCCCGAACAGAACAGGATTTCTTCCAGATGCAAGCTGCCACAAGCAGGAAGCCTGGCTTCCGTTGGAGCGCCAAAGGCCTCCTACAAACTGACATCAGGCACCTGGGACGCTGAATTTACTTACCCCTGGAAACAGGCCATCCTTTGTGCCCAACTCCCTCTGCCGGGCACCTGGCCTCGGCCACCTACAATCCCGAACGGAACAGGATTTCTTCCAGATGCAAGCTGCCACAAGCAGGAAACCTGGCTTCCCATGGAGGGCCAAAGGCCTCCTACAAACTGACATCAGGCACCTGGGCAGCTGACTGTACTTACCCCTGGAAACAGCCCATCCTTTGTGCCCAACTCCCTCAGCCGGGCACACAGCTCCGGCCACCTACAATCCCGAACAGAACAGGATTTCTTCCAGATGCAAGCTGCCACAAGCAGGAAGCCTGGCTTCCGTTGTAGCGCCAAAGGCCTCCTACAAGCTGACATCAGGCACCTGGGCCGCTGACTTTACTTACCCCTGGAAACAGGCCATCCTTTGTGCCCAACTCCCTCTGCCGGGCACCAGGCCTTGGCCACCTACAATCCCGAACGGAACAGGATTTCTTCCAGATGCAAGCTGCCACAAGCAGGAAACCTGGCTTATCATGGAGGGCCAAAGGCCTCCTACAAACTGACATCAGGCACCTGGGCAGCTGACTTTACTTACCCCTGGAAACAGCCCATCCTTTGTGTCCAACTCCCTCTGCCGGGCACCCAGCTCCGGCCACCTACAATCCCGAACGGAACAGGATTTCTTCCAGATGCAAGCTGCCACAAGCAGGAAGCCTGGCTTCCCATGGAGGGCCGAAGGCCTCCTACAAACTGACATCAGGCACCTGGGCAGCTGACTTTACTTACCCCTGGAAACAGCCCATCCTTTGTGCCCAACTCCCTCTGCTGGGCACCTGGCCTCGGCCACCTACAATCCCGAACGAAACAGGATTTCTTCCAGATGCAAGCTGCCACAAGCTGGAAGCCTGGCTTCACTTGGAGGGCCAAAGGCCTCCAAAAAACTTACATCAGGCACCTGGGGAGCTGACTTTACTTACCCCTGGAAACAGGCCATCATTTGTGCCCAACTCCCTCTGCCGGGCACCTGGCCTCGGCCACCTACAATCCCGAACGAAACAGGATTTCTTCCAGATGCAAGCTGCCACAAGCAGGAAACCTGGCTTCCCATGGAGGGCCAAAGGCCTCCTACAAACTGACATCAGGCACCTGGGCAGCTGACTTTACTTACCCCTGGAAACAGGCCATCCTTTGTGCCCAACTCCCTCTGCCGGGCACCAGGCCTCGGCCACCTACAATCCTGAACGGAACAGGATTTCTTCCAGATGCAAGCTGCCACAAGCAGGAAACCTGGCTTATCATGGAGGGCCAAAGGCCTCCTACAAACTGACATCAGGCACCTGGGCAGCTGACTTAACTTACTTCTGGAAACAGGACATCATTTGTGCCCAACTCTCTCAGCCGGGCTACTGGGCTCGGCCACCTACAATCCCGAACGGAACAGCATTACTTCCAGATGCAAGCTGCCTTGAACAGGAAGACTTGCTTCCCTTGGAGGGCCAAAGGCCTCCTACAAACTGACATCAGGCACCTGGGCAGCTGACTTTACTTACCCCTGGAAACAGGCCATCATTTGTGCCCATCTCCCTCTGCCGGTCCCACAACTCCGGCCACCTACAATCCCGAACAGAACAGGATTTCTTCCAGATGCAAGCTGCCACAAGCAGGAAGCCTGGCTTCCGTTGGAGCGCCAAAGGCCTCCTACAAACTGACATCAGGCACCTGGGCCGCTGACTTTACTTACTTCTGGAAACAGGCCATCCTTTGTGCCCAACTCCCTCTGCCGGGCACCTGGCCTCGGCCACCTACAATCCCGAACGGAACAGGAGTTCTTCCAGATGCAAGCTGCCACAAGCTGGAAACATGGCTTCCCATGGAGGGCCAAAGGCCTCCTACAAACTGACATCAGGCACCTGGGCAGCTGACTTTACTTACCCCTGGAAACAGGCCATGCTTTGTGCCCAACTCCCTCTGCCGGGCACCTGGCATCGGCCACCTACAATCCCGAACGGAACAGGATTTCTTCCTGATGCAAGCTGCCACAAGCTCGAAGCCTGGCTTCCCATGGAGGACCAAAGGCCTCCTACAAACTGACATCATGCACCTGTGCAGCTGACTTTACTTTCCTCATGAAACAGGCCATCATTTGTGCCCAAATCCCTCTGCTGGGCACCGGGCCTCAGCCGCCTACAATCCCGAACGGAACAGGATTACTTCCCGATGCAAGCTGCCACAAGCTGGAAGCCATGCTTTCCATGGAGGACCAATAGCCACCTTTAAACTGACATCAGGCACCTGGGCAGCTGACTTTACTTACCCCTGGAAACAGGCCATCCTTTGTGTCCAACTCCCTCAGCCGGGCACCTGGCCTCGGTCACCTACAATCCCGAACGGAACAGCATTTCTTCCAGATGCAAACTGCCACAAACTGGAAGACTTGCTTCCGTTGGAGGGCCAAAGGTCACCTACAAACTGACATCAGGCACCTGGGCCGCTGACTTTACTTACTCCTAAAAACAGGTCATCCTTTGTTCCCTGCTCTCCCAGCCTTGCATGTAGCTCCGGCTACCTACAATCCCAAACGATACAGGATTTCTTCCAGATGCAAGCTGCCACAGGCAGGAAGCCTGGCTTCCCATGGAGGGCCAAAGGCCTCCTACAAACTGACATCAGGCACCTGGCCAGCTGACTTTACTTTCCTCATGAAACAGGCCATCATTTGTGCCCAACTCCCTCTGCCGGGCACCAGGCCTCGGCCACCTACAATCCCGAACGAAACAGGATTTCTTCCAGATGCAAGCTGCCACAAAGTGGAAGCCTGGCTTCCCTTTAAAGGCCAAAGTCCTCCTACAAACTGACATCAGGAACCTGGGCAGCTGACTTTACTTACCCCTGGAAACAGCCCATCCTTTGTGCCCAACTCCCTCTCCTGGGCACCTGGCCTCGGCCACCTACAATCCCGAACAGAACAGGATTACTTCCCGATGCAAGCTGCCACAACTTGGAACCTGGGTTTTCCATGCAGGACCAATAGCCACCTGCAAACTGACATCAGGCACCTGGGCAGCTGACTTTACTTACCCCTGGAAACAGGCCATCCTTTGTGCCCAACTCCCTCTGCCGGGCACCAGGCCTCGGCCACCTACAATCCTGAACGGAACAGGATTTCTTCCAGATGCAAGCTGCCACAAGCAGGAAACCTGGCTTATCATGGAGGGCCAAAGGCCTCCTACAAACTGACATCAGGCACCTGGGCAGCTGACTTAACTTACTTCTAGAAACAGGACATCATTTGTGCCCAACTCTCTCAGCCGGGCTACTGGGCTCGGCAACCTACAATCCCGAACGGAACAGCATTACTTCCAGATGCAAGCTGCCTTGAACAGGAAGACTTGCTTCCCTTGGAGGGCCAAAGGCCTCCTACAAACTGACATCAGGCACCTGGGCAGCTGACTTTACTTACCCCTGGAAACAGGCCATCATTTGTGCCCATCTCCCTCTGCCGGTCCCACAGCTCCGGCCACCTACAATCCCGAACAGAACAGGATTTCTTCCAGATGCAAGCTGCCACAAGCAGGAAGCCTGGCTTCCGTTGGAGCGCCAAAGGCCTCCTACAAACTGACATCAGGCACCTGGGCCGCTGACTTTACTTACTTCTGGAAACAGGCCATCCTTTGTGCCCAACTCCCTCTGCCGGGCACCTGGCCTCGGCCACCTACAATCCCGAACGGAATAGGAGTTCTTCCAGATGCAAGCTGCCACAAGCTGGAAACGTGGCTTCCCATGGAGGGCCAAAGGCCTCCTACAAACTGACATCAGGCACCTGGGCAGCTGACTTTACTTTCCTCATGAAACAGGCCATCATTTGTGCCCAAATCCCTCTGCTGGGCACCGGGCCTCAGCCGCCTACAATCCCGAACGGAACAGGATTACTTCCCGATGCAAGCTGCCACAAGCTGGAAGCCATGCTTTCCATGGAGGACCAATAGCCACCTTTAAACTGACATCAGGCACCTGGGCAGCTGACTTTACTTACCCCTGGAAACAGGCCATCCTTTGTGCCCAACTCCCTCTGCCAGGCACAAGGCCTCACCCACCTACAATCCCGAACGGAAAAGTATTTCTTCCAGATGCAAGCTGCCAAAAACAGGAAGACAAGCTTCCCTTGGAGGGCCAAAGGCCTCCTACAAACTGACATCAGGCACCTAGACAGCTGACTTTACTTACCCCTGGAAACAGGCCATCCTTTGTGCCCAACTCCCTCTGCCGGGCACCTGGCCTCGGCCACCTACAATCCCGAACGGAACAGGATTTCTTCCAGATGCAAGCTCCCACAAGCAGGAAACCTGGCTTCCCATAGAGGGCCAAAGGCCTCTTACAAACTGACATCAGGCACCTGGGCAGCTGACTTTACTTACCCCTGGAAACAGCCCATCCTTTGTGCCCAACTCCCTCAGCCGGGCACACAGCTCCGGCCACCTACAATCCCGAACAGAACAGGATTTCTTCCAGATGCAAGCTGCCACAAGCAGGAAGCCTGGCTTCCGTTGTAGCGCTAAAGGCTTCCTACAAGCTGACATCAGGCACCTGGGCCGCTGACTTTACTTACCCCTGGAAACAGGCCATCCTTTGTGCCCAACTCCCTCTGCCGGGCACCAGGCCTTGGCCACCTACAATCCCGAACGGAACAGGATTTCTTCCAGATGCAAGCTGCCACAAGCAGGAAACCTGGCTTATCATGGAGGGCCAAAGGCCTCCTACAAACTGACATCAGGCACCTGGGGAGCTGACTTTACTTACCCCTGGAAACAGGCCATCCTTTGTGCCCAACTCCCTCTGCCGGGCACCTGACCTCGGCCACCTACAATCCCGAACGAAACAGGATTTCTTCCAGATGCAAGCTGCCACAAGCAGGAAACCTGGCTTCCCATAGAGGGCCAAAGGCCACCTACAAACTGACATCAGGCACCTGGGCAGCTGACTTTACTTACCCCTGGAAACAGGCCATCCTTTGTGCCCAACTCCCTCTGCCGGGCACCAGGCCTCGGCCACCTACAATCCTGAACGGAACAGGATTTCTTCCAGATGCAAGCTGCCACAAGCAGGAAACCTGGCTTATCATGGAGGGCCAAAGGCCTCCTACAAACTGACATCAGGCACCTGGGCAGCTGACTTAACTTACTTTTGGAAACAGGACATCATTTGTGCCCAACTCTCTCAGCCGGGCTACTGGGCTCGGCCACCTAAAATCCCGAACGGAACAGCATTACTTCCAGATGCAAGCTGCCTTGAACAGGAAGACTTGCTTCCCTTGGAGGGCCAAAGGCCTCCTACAAACTGACATCAGGCACCTGGGCAGCTGACTTTACTTACCCCTGGAAACAGGCCATCATTTGTGCCCATCTCCCTCTGCCGGTCCCACAGCTCCGGCCACCTACAATCCCGAACAGAACAGGATTTCTTCCAGATGCAAGCTGCCACAAGCAGGAAGCCTGGCTTCCGTTGGAGCGCCAAAGGCCTCCTACAAACTGACATCAGGCACCTGGGCCGCTGACTTTACTTACTTCTGGAAACAGGCCATCCTTTGTGCCCAACTCCCTCTGCCGGGCACCTGGCCTCGGCCACCTACAATCCCGAACGGAACAGGATTTCTTCCAGATGCAAGCTGCCACAAGCTGGAAACGTGGCTTCCCATGGAGGGCCAAAGGCCTCCTACAAACTGACATCAGGCACCTGGGCAGCTGACTTTACTTACCCCTGGAAACAGGCCATGCTTTGTGCCCAACTCCCTCTGCCGGGCACCTGGCATCGGCCACCTACAATCCCGAACGGAACAGGATTTCTTCCTGATGCAAGCTGCCACAAGCTCGAAGCCTGGCTTCCCATGGAGGACCAAAGGCCTCCTACAAACTGACATCATGCACCTGTGCAGCTGACTTTACTTTCCTCATGAAACAGGCCATCATTTGTGCCCAAATCCCTCTGCTGGGCACCGGGCCTCAGCCGCCTACAATCCCGAACGGAACAGGATTACTTCCACATGCAAACTGCCACAAACTGGAAGACTTGCTTCCGTTGGAGGGCCAAAGGTCACCTACAAACTGACATCAGGCACCTGGGCCGCTGACTTTACTTACTCCTAAAAACAGGTCATCCTTTGTTCCCTGCTCTCCCAGCCTTGCATGTAGCTCCGGCTACCTACAATCCCGAACGAAACAGGATTTCTTCCAGATGCAAGCTGCCACAGGCAGGAAGCCTGGCTTCCCATGGAGGGCCAAAGGCCTCCTACAAACTGACATCAGGCACCTGGCCAGCTGACTTTACTTTCCTCATGAAACAGGCCATCATTTCTGCCCAACTCCCTCTGCCGGGCACCAGGCCTCGGCCACCTACAATCCCGAACGAAACAGGATTTCTTCCAGATGCAAGCTGCCACAAAGTGGAAGCCTGGCTTCCCTTTAAAGGCCAAAGTCCTCCTACAAACTGACATCAGGAACCTGGGCAGCTGACTTTACTTACCCCTGGAAACAGCCCATCCTTTTTGCCCAACTCCCTCTCCTGGGCACCTGGCCTCGGCCACCTACAATCCCGAACAGAACAGGATTACTTCCCGATGCAAGCTGCCACAACTTGGAACCTGGGTTTTCCATGCAGGACCAATAGCCACCTGCAAACTGACATCAGGCACCTGGGCAGCTGACTTTACTTACCCCTGGAAACAGGCCATCCTTTGTGCCCAACTCCCTCTGCCGGGCACCAGGCCTCGGCCACCTACAATCCTGAACGGAACAGGATTTCTTCCAGATGCAAGCTGCCACAAGCAGGAAACCTGGCTTATCATGGAGGGCCAAAGGCCTCCTACAAACTGACATCAGGCACCTGGGCAGCTGACTTAACTTACTTCTGGAAACAGGACATCATTTGTGCCCAACTCTCTCAGCCGGGCTACTGGGCCTCGGCCACCTACAATCCCGAACGGAACAGCATTTCTTCCAGATGCAAGCTGCCTTGAACAGGAAGACTTGCTTCCCTTGGAGCGCCAAAGGCCTCCTACAAACTGACATCAGGCACCTGGGCAGCTGACTTTACTTACCCCTGGAAATAGGCCATCATTTGTGCCCATCTCCCTCTGCCGGTCCCACAGCTCCGGCCACCTACAATCCCGAACAGAACAGGATTTCTTCCAGATGCAAGCTGCCACAAGCAGGAAGCCTGGCTTCCGTTGGAGCGCCAAAGGCCTCCTACAAACTGACATCAGGCACCTGGGACGCTGAATTTACTTACTTCTGGAAAAAGGCCATCCTTTGTGCCCAACTCCCTCTGCCGGGCACCTGGACTCGGCCACCTACAATCCCGAACGGAACAGGATTTCTTCCAGATGCAAGCTGCCACAAGCTGAAAACGTGGCTTCACTTGGAGGGCCAAAGGCCTCCTACAAACTGACATCAGACACCTGGGCAGCTGACTTTACTTACCCCTGGAAACAGGCCATCCTTTGTGCCCAACTCCCTCTGCCAGGCACCAGGCCTCACCCACCTACAATCCCGAACGGAAAAGTATTTCTTCCAGATGCAAGCTGCCAAAAACAGGAAGACAAGCTTCCCTTGGAGGGCCAAAGGCCTCCTACAAACTGACATCAGGCACCTAGACAGCTGACTTTACTTACCCCTGGAAACAGGCCATCCTTTGTGCCCAACTCCCTCTGCCGGGCACCTGGCCTAGGCCACCTACAATCCCGAACGGAACAGGATTTCTTCCAGATGCAAGCTGCCACAAGCAGGAAACCTGGCTTCCCATGGAGGGCCAAAGGCCTCCTACAAACTGACATCAGGCACCTGGGCAGCTGACTTTACTTACCCCTGGAAACAGCCCATCCTTTGTGCCCAACTCCCTCAGCCGGGCACACAGCTCCGGCCACCTACAATCCCGAACAGAACAGGATTTCTTCCAGATGCAAGCTGCCACAAGCAGGAAGCCTGGCTTCCGTTGTAGCGCTAAAGGCCTCCTACAAGCTGACATCAGGCACCTGGGCCGCTGACTTTACTTACCCCTGGAAACAGGCCATCCTTTGTGCCCAACTCCCTTAGCCGGGCACCAGGCCTTGGCCACCTACAATCCCGAACGGAACAGGATTTCTTCCAGATGCAAGCTGCCACAAGCAGGAAACCTGGCTTATCATGGAGGGCCAAAGGCCTCCTACAAACTGACATCAGGCACCTGGGCAGCTGACTTTACTTACCCCTGGAAACAGCCCATCCTTTGTGTCCAACTCCCTCTGCCGGGCACCCAGCTCCGGCCACCTACAATCCCGAACGGAACAGGATTTCTTCCAGATGCAAGCTGCCACAAGCAGGAAGCCTGGCTTCCCATGGAGGGCCGAAGGCCTCCTACAAACTGACATCAGGCACCTGGGCAGCTGACTTTACTTACCCCTGGAAACAGCCCATCCTTTGTGCCCAACTCCCTCTGCTGGGCACCTGGCCTCGGCCACCTACAATCCCGAACGAAACAGGATTTCTTCCAGATGCAAGCTGCCACAAGCTGGAAGCCTGGCTTCACTTGGAGGGCCAAAGGCCTCCAAAAAACTTACATCAGGCACCTGGGGAGCTGACTTTACTTACCCCTGGAAACAGGCCATCCTTTGTGCCCAACTCCCTCTGCCGGGCACCTGGCCTCGGCCACCTACAATCCCGAACGAAACAGGATTTCTTCCAGATGCAAGCTGCCACAAGCAGGAAACCTGGCTTCCCATGGAGGGCCAAAGGCCTCCTACAAACTGACATCAGGCACCTGGGCAGCTGACTTTACTTACCCCTGGAAACAGGCCATCCTTTGTGCCCAACTCCCTCTGCCGGGCACCAGGCCTCGGCCACCTACAATCCTGAACGGAACAGGATTTCTTCCAGATGCAAGCTGCCACAAGCAGGAAACCTGGCTTATCATGGAGGGCCAAAGGCCTCCTACAAACTGACATCAGGCACCTGGGCAGCTGACTTTACTTACCCCTGGAAACAGGCCATCATTTGTGCCCATCTCCCTCTGCCGGTCCCACAGCTCCGGCCACCTACAATCCCGAACAGAACAGGATTTCTTCCAGATGCAAGCTGCCACAAGCAGGAAGCCTGGCTTCCGTTGGAGCGCCAAAGGCCTCCTACAAACTGACATCAGGCACCTGGGCCGCTGACTTTACTTACTTCTGGAAACAGGCCATCCTTTGTGCCCAACTCCCTCTGCCGGGCACCTGGCCTCGGCCACCTACAATCCCGAACGGAACAGGAGTTCTTCCAGATGCAAGCTGCCACAAGCTGGAAACGTGGCTTCCCATGGAGGGCCAAAGGCCTCCTACAAACTGACATCAGGCACCTGGGCCGCTGACTTTACTTACCCCTGGAAACAGGCCATGCTTTGTGCCCAACTCCCTCTGCCGGGCACCTGGACTTGGCCACCTACAATCCCGAACGGAACAGGATTTCTTCCAGATGCAAGCTGCCACAAGCAGGAAACCTGGCTTATCATGGAGGGCCAAAGGCCTCCTACAAACTGACATCAGGCACCTGGGCAGCTGACTTTACTTACCCCTGGAAACGGCCCATCCTTTGTGTCCAACTCCCTCTGCCGGGCACCCAGCTCCAGCCACCTGCAATCCCGAACGGAACAGGAGTTCTTCCAGATGCAAGCTGCCACAAGCAGGAAGCCTGGCTTCCCATGGAGGGCCAAAGGCCTCCTACAAACTGACATCAGGCACCTGGGCAGCTGACTTTACTTACCCCAGGAAACAGCCCATCCTTTGTGCCCAACTCCCTCTGCTGGGCACCCAGCTCCAGCCACCTACAATCCCGAACGGAACAGGAGTTCTTCCAGATGCAAGCTGCCACAAACTGGAAGCCTGGCTTCACTTGGAGGGCCAAAGGCCTCCTAAAAACTTACATCAGGCACCTGGGCAGCTGACTTTACTTACCCCTGGAAACAGCCCATCCTTTGTGCCCAACTCCCTCTGCTGGGCACCTTGCCTCGGTCACCTACAATCCCGAACGAAACAGGATTTCTTCCAGATGCAAGCTGCCACAAACTGGAAGCCTGGCTTCACTTGGAGGGCCAAAGGCCTAATAAAAACTTACATCAGGCACCTGGGGAGCTGACTTTACTTACCCCTGGAAACAGGCCATCGTTTGTGCCCAACTCCCTCTGCCGGGCACCTGGCCTCGGCCACCTACAATCCTGAACGGAACAGGATTTCTTCCAGATGCAAGCTGCCACAAGCAGGAAACCTGGCTTCCCATGGAGGGCCAAAGTCCTCCTACAAACTGACATCAGGCACCTGGGCAGCTGACTGTACTTACCCCTGGAAACAGCCCATCCTTTGTGCCCAACTCCCTCTGCCGGGCACCCAGCTCCGGCCACCTACAATCCCGAACGGAACAGGATTTCTTCCAGATGCAAGCTGCCACAAGCAGGAAGCCTGGCTTCCCATGGAGGGCCAAAGGCCTCCTACAAACTGACATCAGGCACCTGGGCAGCTGACTTCACTTACCCCTGGAAACAGGCCATCCTTTGTGCCCAACTCCCTCTGCTGGGCACCTGGCCTCGGCCACCTACAATCCCGAACGAAACAGGATTTCTTCCAGATGCAAGCTGCCACAAGCTGGAAGCCTGGCTTCACTTGGAGGGCCAAAGGCCTCCTAAAAACTTACATCAGGCACCTGGGGAGCTGACTTTACTTACCCCTGGAAACAGGCCATCCTTTGTGTCCAACTCCCTCTGCCGGGCACCAGGCCTCACCCACCTACAATCCCGAACGGAAAAGGATTTCTTCCAGATGCAAGCTGCCACAAACAGGAAGACAAGCTTCCCTTGGAGGGCCAAAGGCCTCCTACAAACTGACATCAGGCACCTAGACAGCTGACTTTACTTACCCCTGGAAACAGGCCATCCTTTGTGCCCAACTCCCTCTGCCGGGCACCTGGCCTCGGCCACCTACAATCCCGAACGAAACAGGATTTCTTCGAGATGCAAGCTGCCACAAGCAGGAAACCTGGCTTCCCATGGAGGGCCAAAGGCCTCCTACAAACTGACATCAGGCACCTGGGCAGCTGACTTTACTTACCCCTGGAAACAGGCCATCCTTTGTGCCCAACTCCCTCTGCCGGGCACCAGGCCTCGGCCACCTACAATCCTGAACGGAACAGGATTTCTTCCAGATGCAAGCTGCCACAAGCAGGAAACCTGGCTTATCATGGAGGGCCAAAGGCCTCCTACAAACTGACATCAGGCACCTGGGCAGCTGACTTAACTTACTTCTGGAAAGAGGACATCATTTGTGCCCAACTCTCTCAGCCGGGCTACTGGGCTCGGCCAGCTACAATCCCGAACGGAACAGCATTACTTCCAGATGCAAGCTGCCTTGAACAGGAAGACTTGCTTCCCTTGGAGGGCCAAAAGCCTCCTAAAAACTGACATCAGGCACCTGGGCAGCTGACTTTACTTACCCCTGGAAACAGGCCATCATTTGTGCCCATCTCCCTCTGCCGGTCCCACAGCTCCGGCCACCTACAATCCCGAACAGAACAGGATTTCTTCCAGATGCAAGCTGCCACAAGCAGGAAGCCTGGCTTCCGTTGGAGCGCCAAAGGCCTCCTACAAACTGACATCAGGCACCTGGGCCGAGGTCTTTACTTACCCCTGGAAACAGGCCATCCTTTGTGCCCAACTCCCTCTGCCGGGCACCTGGCCTCGGCCACCTACAATCCCGAACGGAACAGGAGTTCTTCCAGATGCAAGCTGCCACAAGCTGGAAACGTGGCTTCCCATGGAGGGCCAAAGGCCTCCTACAAACTGACATCAGGCACCTGGGCAGCTGACTTTACTTACCCCTGGAAACAGGCCATGCTTTGTGCCCAACTCCCTCTGCCGGGCACCTGGCATCGGCCACCTACAATCCCGAACGGAACAGGATTTCTTCCTGATGCAAGCTGCCACAAGCTGGAAGCCTGGCTTCCCATGGAGGACCAATAGCCACCTTTAAACTGACATCAGGCACCTGGGCAGCTGACTTTACTTACCCCTGGAAACAGGCCATCCTTTGTGCCCAACTCCCTCTGCCGGGCACCTGGCCTCGGCCACCTACAATCCCGAACGGAGCAGCATTTCTTCCAGATGCAAACTGCCACAAACTGGAAGACTTGCTTCCGTTGGAGGGCCAAAGGTCACCGACAAACTGACATCAGGCACCTGGTCCGCTGACTTTACTTACTCCTAAAAACAGGTCATCCTTTGTTCCCTGCTCTCCCAGCCTTGCATGTAGCTCCGGCTACCTACAATCCCGAACGAAACAGGATTTCTTCCAGATGCAAGCTGCCACAGGCAGGAAGCCTGGCTTCCCATGGAGGGCCAAAGGCCTCCTACAAACTGACATCAGGCACCTGGCCAGCTGACTTTACTTTCCTCATGAAACAGGCCATCATTTGTGCCCAACTCCCTCTGCCGGGCACCAGGCCTCGGCCACCTACAATCCCGAACGAAACAGGATTTCTTCCAGATGCAAGCTGCCACAAAGTGGAAGCCTGGCTTCCCTTTAAAGGCCAAAGTCCTCCTACAAACTGACATCAGGCACCTGGGCAGCTGACTTTACTTACCCCTGGAAACAGCCCATCCTTTGTGCCCAACTCCCTCTCCTGGGCACCTGGCCTCGGCCACCTACAATCCCGAACAGAACAGGATTACTTCCCGATGCAAGCTGCCACAACTTGGAAGCCGGGCTTTCCATGCAGGACCAATAGCCACCTGCAAACTGACATCAGGCACCTGGGCAGCTGACTTTACTTACCCCTGGAAACAGCCCATCCTTTGTGCCCAAGTCTCTCAGCCGGGCAACTGGCCTCGGCCACCTACAATCCCGAACGGAACAGGATTTCTTCCAGATGCAATCTGCCTTGAACAGGAAGACTTGCTTCCCTCGGAGCGCCAAAGGCCTACTAGAAACTTACATCAGGCACCTGGGGAGCTGACTTTACTTACCCCTGGAAACAGGCCATCGTTTGTGCCCAACTCCCTCTGCCGGGCACCTGGCCTCGGCCACCTACAATCCTGAACGGAACAGGATTTCTTCCAGATGCAAGCTGCCACAAGCAGGAAACCTGGCTTCCCATGGAGGGCCAAAGTCCTCCTACAAACTGACATCAGGCACCTGGGCAGCTGACTGTACTTACCCCTGGAAACAGCCCATCCTTTGTGCCCAACTCCCTCTGCCGGGCACCCAGCTCCGGCCACCTACAATCCCGAACGGAACAGGATTTCTTCCAGATGCAAGCTGCCACAAGCAGGAAGCCTGGCTTCCCATGGAGGGCCAAAGGCCTCCTACAAACTGACATCAGGCAACTGGGCGGCTGACTTCACTTACCCCTGGAAACAGGCCATCCTTTGTGCCCAACTCCCTCTGCTGGGCACCTGGCCTCGGCCACCTACAATCCCGAACGAAACAGGATTTCTTCCAGATGCAAGCTGCCACAAGCTGGAAGCCTGGCTTCACTTGGAGGGCCAAAGGCCTCCTAAAAACTTACATCAGGCACCTGGGGAGCTGACTTTACTTACCCCTGGAAACAGGCCATCCTTTGTGTCCAACTCCCTCTGCCGGGCACCAGGCCTCACCCACCTACAATCCCGAACGGAAAAGGATTTCTTCCAGATGCAAGCTGCCACAAACAGGAAGACAAGCTTCCCTTGGAGGGCCGAAGGCCTCCTACAAACTGACATCAGGCACCTAGACAGCTGACTTTACTTACCCCTGGAAACAGGCCATCTTTGTGCCCAACTCCCTCTGCCGGGCACCTGGCCTCGGCCACCTACAATCCCGAACGAAACAGGATTTCTTCCAGATGCAAGCTGCCACAAGCAGGAAACCTGGCTTCCCATGGAGGGCCAAAGGCCTCCTACAAACTGACATCAGGCACCTGGGCAACTGACTTTACTTACCCCTGGAAACAGCCCATCCTTTGTGCCCAACTCCCTCCGCCGGGCACCAGGCCTCGGCCACCTACAATCCCGAACAGAACAGGATTACTTCCCGATGAAAGCTGCCACAAGCAGGAAGCCTGGCTTTCCATGGAGGACCAATAGCCACCTGCAAACTGACATCAGGCACCTGGGCAGCTGACTTTACTTACCCCGGGAAACAGGCCATCATTTGTGCCCAACTCCCTCTGCCGGGCACCTGGCCTCGGCCACCTACAATCCCGAACGGAACAGGATTTCTTCCAGATGTAAGCTGCCACAAACTGGAAGACTTGCTTCCGTTGGAGGGCCAAAGGTCACCTACAAACTGAAATCAGGCACCTGGGCAGCTGACTTTACTTACCCCTGGAAACAGCCCATTCTTTGTGCCCCACTCCCTCAGCCGGGCACCCTGCTCCGGCCACCTACAATCCCGAACGGAACAGGATTTCTTCCAGATGCAAGCTGCCACAAGCAGGAAGCCTGGCTTCCCACGGAGGGCCAAAGGCCTCCTACAAACTGACATCAGGCACCTGGACAGCTGACTTTACTTACCCCTGGAAACAGGACATCCTTTGCGCCCAACTCCCTCTGCCGGGCACCAGGCCTTGGCCACCTACAATCCCGAACAAAACAGGATTTCTCCCAGATGCAAGCGACCACAAGCAGGAAACCTGGCTTCCCATGGAGGGCCAAAGGCCTCCTACAAACTGACATCAGGCACCTGAGCAGCTGACTTTACTTACCCCTGGAAACAGCCCATCCTTTGTGCCCAACTCCCTCTGCCGAGCACCTGGCCTCGGCCACCTACAATCCCGAACAGAACAGGATTATTCCCGATGCAAGCTGCCACAAGCAGGAAGCCTGGCTTTCCATGGAGGACCAATAGCCACATGCAAACTGACATGAGGCACCTGGGCAGCTGACTTTACTTACCCCTGGAAACAGGCCATCCTTTGTGCCCAACTCCCTCTGCCGGGCACCTGGCCTCGGCCACCTACAATCCCGAACGGAACAGGATTTCTTCCAGATGTAAGCTGCCACAAACTGGAAGACTTGCTTCCGTTGGAGGGCCAAAGGTCACCTACAAACTGACATCAGGCACCTGGGCAGCTAACTTTACTTACCCCTGGAAACAGGCCATCCTTTGTGCCCAACTCCCTCTGCCGGGCACCTGGCCTCGGCCACCTACAATCCCGAACGGAACAGCATTTCTTCCAGATGCAAGCTGCCACAAACTGGAAGACTAGCTTCCCTTGGAGGGCCAAAGGCCTCCTACAAACTGACATCAGGCACCTGGGCAAGTGACTTTACTTACCCCTTGAAACAGGACATCCTTTGTGCCCAACTCCCTCTGCGGGGCAACTGGCCTTGGCCACCTACAATCCCGAACGGAACAGGATTTCTTCCAGATGCAAGCTGCCTTGAACTGGAGGACTAGCTTCCCATGGAGGGCCAAAGGCCTCCTACAAACTGACATCAGGCACCTGGGCAGCTGACTGTACTTACCCCTGGAAACAGCCCATCCTTTGTGCCCAACTCCCTCTGCCGGGCACCCAGCTCCGGCCACCTACAATCCCGAACGGAACAGGATTTCTTCCAGATGCAAGCTGCCACAAGCAGGAAGCCTGGCTTCCCATGGAGGGCCAAAGGCCTCCTACAAACTGACATCAGGCACCTGGGCGGCTGACTTCACTTACCCCTGGAAACAGGCCATCCTTTGTGCCCAACTCCCTCTGCTGGGCACCTGGCCTCGGCCACCTACAATCCCGAACGAAACAGGATTTCTTCCAGATGCAAGCTGCCACAAGCTGGAAGCCTGGCTTCACTTGGAGGGCCAAAGGCCTCCTAAAAACTTACATCAGGCACCTGGGGAGCTGACTTTACTTACCCCTGGAAACAGGCCATCCTTTGTGTCCAACTCCCTCTGCCGGGCACCAGGCCTCACCCACCTACAATCCCGAACGGAAAAGGATTTCTTCCAGATGCAAGCTGCCACAAACAGGAAGACAAGCTTCCCTTGGAGGGCCAAAGGCCTCCTACAAACTGACATCAGGCACCTAGACAGCTGACTTTACTTACCCCTGGAAACAGGCCATCATTTGTGCCCAACTCCCTCTGCCGGGCACCTGGCCTCGGCCACCTACAATCCCGAACGAAACAGGATTTCTTCCAGATGCAAGCTGCCACAAGCAGGAAACCTGGCTTCCCATGGAGGGCCAAAGGCCTCCTACAAACTGACATCAGGCACCTGGGCAACTGACTTTACTTACCCCTGGAAACAGCCCATCCTTTGTGCCCAACTCCCTCTGCCGGGCACCAGGCCTCGGCCACCTACAATCCCGAACAGAACAGGATTACTTCCCGATGAAAGCTGCCACAAGCAGGAAGCCTGGCTTTCCATGGAGGACCAATAGCCACCTGCAAACTGACATCAGGCACCTGGGCAGCTGACTTTACTTACCCCGGGAAACAGGCCATCATTTGTGCCCAACTCCCTCTGCCGGGCACCTGGCCTCGGCCACCTACAATCCCGAACGGAACAGGATTTCTTCCAGATGTAAGCTGCCACAAACTGGAAGACTTGCTTCCGTTGGAGGGCCAAAGGTCACCTACAAACTGAAATCAGGCACCTGGGCAGCTGACTTTACTTACCCCTGGAAACAGCCCATTCTTTGTGCCCCACTCCCTCAGCCGGGCACCCTGCTCCGGCCACCTACAATCCCGAACGGAACAGGATTTCTTCCAGATGCAAGCTGCCACAAGCAGGAAGCCTGGCTTCCCACGGAGGGCCAAAGGCCTCCTACAAACTGACATCAGGCACCTGGACAGCTGACTTTACTTACCCCTGGAAACAGGACATCCTTTGCGCCCAACTCCCTCTGCCGGGCACCAGGCCTTGGCCACCTACAATCCCGAACAAAACAGGATTTCTCCCAGATGCAAGCGACCACAAGCAGGAAACCTGGCTTCCCATGGAGGGCCAAAGGCCTCCTACAAACTGACATCAGGCACCTGAGCAGCTGACTTTACTTACCCCTGGAAACAGCCCATCCTTTGTGCCCAACTCCCTCTGCCGAGCACCTGGCCTCGGCCACCTACAATCCCGAACAGAACAGGATTATTCCCGATGCAAGCTGCCACAAGCAGGAAGCCTGGCTTTCCATGGAGGACCAATAGCCACATGCAAACTGACATGAGGCACCTGGGCAGCTGACTTTACTTACCCCTGGAAACAGGCCATCCTTTGTGCCCAACTCCCTCTGCCGGGCACCTGGCCTCGGCCACCTACAATCCCGAACGGAACAGGATTTCTTCCAGATGTAAGCTGCCACAAACTGGAAGACTTGCTTCCGTTGGAGGGCCAAAGGTCACCTACAAACTGACATCAGGCACCTGGGCAGCTAACTTTACTTACCCCTGGAAACAGGCCATCCTTTGTGCCCAACTCCCTCTGCCGGGCACCTGGCCTCGGCCACCTACAATCCCGAACGGAACAGCATTTCTTCCAGATGCAAGCTGCCACAAACTGGAAGACTAGCTTCCCTTGGAGGGCCAAAGGCCTCCTACAAACTGACATCAGGCACCTGGGCAAGTGACTTTACTTACCCCTTGAAACAGAACATCCTTTGTGCCCAACTCCCTCTGCGGGGCAACTGGCCTTGGCCACCTACAATCCCGAACGGAACAGGATTTCTTCCAGATGCAAGCTGCCTTGAACTGGAGGACTAGCTTCCCATGGAGGGCCAAAGGCCTCCTACAAACTGACATCAGGCACCTGGGCAGCTGACTTTACTTACCCCTGAAAACAGGCCATCCTTTGTGCCCAACTCCCTCTGCCGGGCACCTGGCCTCGCCCACCTACAATCCCGAACGGAACAGGATTTCTTCCAGATGCAAGCTGCCTTGAACCGGAGGACTAGCTTCCCTTGGAGGGCCAAAGGCCTCCTACAAACTGACATGAGGCACCTGGGCAGCTGACTTTACTTTCGCCTGGAAACAGGCCATCCTTTGTGCCTAACTCCCTCTGCCGGGCCCACAGCTTTGGCCACCTACAATCCCGAACGGAACAGGATTTCTTCCAGATGCAAGCTGCCTTGAACAGGAAGACTTGCTTCTCTTGGAGCGCCAAAGGTCTCCTACAAACTGACATCAGGCACCTGGGCAGCTGACTTTACTTACCCCTGGAAACAGGCCATCCTTTGTGCCCAACTCCCTCTGCCGGGCACCAGGCCTCAGGCACCTACAATCCCGAACGGAATAGGATTTCTTCCAGATGCAAGCTGCCACAAACTGGAAGACAAGCTTCCCTTGGAGGGCCAAAGGCCTCCTACAAACTGACATCAGGCACCTGGGCAGCTGACTTTACTTACCACTGGAAACAGGCCATCCTTTGTGCACAACTCCCTCTGTTGGGCACCTGGCCTCGGCAACCTACAATCCCGAACGAAACAGGATTTCTTCCAGATGCAAGCTGCCACAGACTGGAAGCCTGGCTTCACTTGGAGGGCCAAAGGACTCCTAAAAACTTACATCAGGCACCTGGGGAGCTGACTTTACTTACCCCTGTAAACAGGCCATCATTTGTGCCCAACTCCCTCTGCCGAGCACCAGGCCTCGGCCACCTACAATCCCGAACAGAACAGGATTATTCCCGATGCAAGCTGCTACAACCTGGAAGCCGGGCTTTCCATGGAGGACCAATAGCCACCTGCAAACTGACATAAGGCACCTGGGCAGCTGACTTTACTTACCCCAGGAAACAGGCCATCCTTTGTGCCCAACTCCCTCTGCGGGGCACCTGGCCCTGGCCACCTACAATCCCAAACGGAACAGGATTTCTTCCAGATGTAAGCTGCCAAAAACTGGAAAACTTGCTTCCCTTGGTGGGCCAAAGATCACCTACAAACAGACATCAGGCACCTGGGCAGCTGACTTTACTTACCCCTGGAAACAGCCCATCCTTTGTGCCCAACTCTCTCAGCCGGGCAACTGGGCTCGGCTACCTACAATCCTGAACGGAACAGCATTTCTTCCAGAAGCAAGCTGCCACAAACTGGAAGACTTCCTTCCCATGGAGGACCAATAGCCATCAGCAAACTGACATCAGGCACCTCGGCAGCTGACTTTACTTACCCCTGGAAACAAGTCATCCTTTGTTCCCAACTCCCCCAGCCGGGCACCTAGCTTCGGCCACCTACAATCCCGAACCAAACAGGATTTCTTCCAGATGCAAGCTGCCACAAGCAGGAAGCCTGGCTTCCCACGGAGGGCGAAAGGCCTTCTACAAACTGACATCAGGCACCTGGGCAGCTGACTTTACTTAGCCATGGAAACAGGACATCCTTTGTGCCCAACTCCCTCTGCCGGGCACCTTGCCTCGGCCACCTACAATCTCGAACGGAACAGCATTTCTTCCAGATGCAAGCTGCCTTAGACAGGAAGACTAGCTTCCCTTGGAGGGACAAAGGCCTCCTACAAACTGACATCAGGCACCTGGGCAGCTGACTTTACTTATCCCTGGAAACAGGCCATCCTTTGTGCCCAACTCTCTCAGCCGGGCAACTGGGCTCGGCCACCTACAATCCCGACCGGAACAGGATTTCTTCCAGATGCAAGCTGCCTTGAACAGGAAGACTTGCTTCCCGTGGAGCGCCAAAGTTCTCCTACAAATTGACATCAGGCACCTGGGCAGCTGAATATACTTAACCCTGGAAACAGCCCATCCTTTGTGCCCAACTCCCTCAGCCGGGCATACTGCTCCGGCCACCTACAATCCCGAACGGAACAGCATTTCTTCCAGATGCAAGCTGCCACAAGCAGGAAACTTGGCTTCCCTTGGAGAGCCAAAGGCCTCCTACAAACTGACATCAGGCACCTGGGCATCTGACTTTACTTCCCTCATGAAACCGGTCATCATTTGTGCCCAACTCCCTCTGCTGGGCACTTGCCCTCGGCCACCTACAATCCCGAACAGAACAGGATTTCTTCCAGATGCAAGCTGCCACAAACTGGAAGCCTGGCTTCCCATGGAGGGCCAAAGGCCTACTAGAAACTTACATCAGGCACCTGGGGAGCTGACTTTACTTACCCCTGTAAACAGGCCATCATTTGTGCCCAACTCCCTCTGCCGGGCACCAGGCCTCACCCACCTACAATCCCGAACGGAACAGGATTTCTTCCAGATGCAATCTGCCACAAGCAGGAAACCTGGCTTCCCATGGAGGGCCAAAGGCCTCCTACAAACTGACATCAGGCACCTGGGCAGCTGACTTCACTTACCCCTGGAAACACACCATCCTATGTGCCCAACTCCCACAGCTGTGCACACAGCTCCGCCCACCGACAATCCCGAACGGAACAGGATTTCTTCCAGATGCAAGCTGCCTTAAACAGGAAGACTAGCTTCCCTTGGAGGGACAAAGGCCTCCTACAAACTGACATCAGGCACCTGGGCTGCTGACTTTACTTACCCCTGGAAACAGGCCATCCTTTGTGCCCAACACTCTCAGCCGGGCAACTGGGCTCGGCCACCTACAATCCCGAACGAAACAGGATTTCTTCCCGATGCGAGCTGCCTTGAACAGGAAGACTTGCTTCCCGTGGAGCGCCAAAGTTCTCCTACAAACTGACATCAGGCACCGGGGCAGCTGAATTTACTTACCCCTGGAAACAGGCCATCCTTTCTGCCCAACTCCCTTTAGCCGGGCACCCTGCACCGGCCACCTACAATCCCGAACGGAACAGGATTTCTTCCAGATGCAAGCTGCCACAAGCAGGAAACCTGGCTTCCCTTGGAGGGCCAAAGGCCTCCTACAAACTGACATCAGGCACCTGGGCATCTGACTTTACTTTCCTCATGAAACCGGTCATCATTTGTGCCCAACTCCCTCTGCTGGGCACTTGCCCTCGGCCACCTACAATCCCGAACAGAACAGGATTTCTTCCAGATGCAAGCTGCCACAAGCTGGAAGCCTGGCTTCACATGGAGGGCCAAAGGCCTACTAGAAACTTACATCCAGCACCTGGGGAGCTGACTTTACTTACCCCTGTAAACAGGCCATCCTTTGTGCCCAACTCCCTCTGCCGCGCACCAGGCCTCGGCCACCTACAATCCCGAACGGAACAGGATTTCTTCCAGATGCAAGCTGCCACAAGCAGGAAACCTGGCTTACCATTAAGGGCCAAAGGCCTCCTAAAAACTGACATCAGGCACCTGGGCAGCTGACTTTACTTACCCCTGGAAACAGCCCATCCTTTGTGTCCAACTCCCTCAGCCGGGTACCCAGCTCCGGCCACCTACAATCCCGAACGGAACAGGATTTCTTCCAGATGCAAGCTGCCACAAGCAGGAAGCCTGGCTTCCCATGGAGGGCCAAAGGCCTCCTACAAACTGACATCAGGCACCTGGGCAGCTGACTTTACTTACCCCTGGAAACAGCCCATCCTTTGTGCCCAACTCCCTCTGTTGGGCACCTGGCCTCGGCAACCTACAATCCTGAACGAAACAGGATTTCTTCCAGATGCAAGCTGCCACAAACTGGAAGCCTGGCTTCACTTGGAGGGCCAAAGGCCTCCTAAAAACTTACCTCAGGCACCTGGGGAGCTGACTTTACTTACCCCTGGAAACAGGCCATCCTTTGTGCCCAACTCCCTCTGCCGGGCACCAGGCCTCACCCGACTACAATCCCGAACGGAAAAGGATTTCTTCCAGATGCAAGCTGCCACAAGCCGGAAGCCTGGCTTCCCATGGAGGGCCAAAGGCCTCCTACAAACTGACATCAGGCACCTGGCCAGCTGACTTTACGTTCTTCATGAAACCGGCCATTATTTGTGCCCAACTCCCTCTGCCGGGCACCTGGCCTCGGCCACCAACAATCCCGAACGGAACAGGATTTCTTCCCGATGCAAGCTGCCACAAGCTGGAAGCCTGGCTTCCCATGGAGGACCAAAAGCCTCCTACAAACTGATATCAGGCACCTGGGCAGCTGACTTTACTTACCCCTGGAAACAGGACATCCTTTGTGCCCAACTCCCTCTGCCGGGCACCTGGCCTCGGCCACCTACAATCCCGAACGGAACAGCATTTCTTCCAGATGCAAACAGCCACAAACTGGAAGACTAGCTTCCCATCGAGTGCCAAAGGCCTCCTACAAACTGACATCAGGCACCTGGGCAGCTGACTTTACTTTCCTCATGAAACAGGCCATCATTTGTGCCCAACTCCCTCTACCGGGCACCTGGCCTCGGCCACCTACAAACGCAAACGGAACAGGATTTCTTCCAGATGCAAGCTGCCACAAACTGGAAGACTAGCTTCCCTTGGATGGCCAAAGGCCTCCTACAAACTGACATCAGGCACCTGGGCAGCTGACTTTACTTACCCCTGGAAACACCCCATCATTTGTGTCCAACTCCCTCTGCCGGGCACACAGCTCCGGCCACCTACAAGCCCGAACGGAAAAGGATTTCTTCCAGATGCAAGCTGCCACAAGCAGGAAGCCTGGCTTCCCTTGGAGGGCCAACGGCCTCCTACAAACTGACATCAGGCACCTGGGCAGCTGACTTTACTTACCCCTGGAAACAGGCCATCCTTTGTGCCCAACTCCCTCAGCTGGGCACCCAGCTCCGGCCACCTACAATCCCGAACGGAACAGGATTTCTTCCAGATGCAAGCTGCCTTGAACAGGAAGACTAGCTTCCCTTGGAGCGCCAAAGGTCTCCTACAAACTGACATCAGGCACCTGGGCAGCTGACTTTACTTACCCCTGGAAACAGGCCATCCTTTGTGCCCAACTCCCTCTGCCGGGCACCAGGCCTCGGCCACCTACAATCCCGAACGGAACAGGATTTCTTCCAGATGCATGCTGCCTCAAGCAGGAAACCTGGCTTCCCATGGAGGGCCAAAGGCCTCCTACAAACTGACATCAGACACCTGGGCAGCTGACTTTACTTACCCCTGGAAACAGCCCATCCTTTGTGCCCAACTCCCTCTGCGGGGCACCAGGCCTCGGCCACCTACAATCCCGTACAGAACAGGATTACTTCCCGATGAAAGCTGCCACAAGCAGGAAGCCTGGCTTTCCATGGAGGACCAGTAGCCACCTGCAAACTGACATCAGGCACCTGGGCAGCTGACTTTACTTACCCCTGGAAACAGGCAATCCTTTGTGCCCAACTCCCTCTGCCGGGCACCTGGCCTCGGCCACCTACAATCCCGAACGGAACAGGATTTCTTCCAGATGCAAGCTGCCACAAACTGGAAGCCTGGCTTCCCATGGAGGGCCAAAGGCCTCCTACAAACTGACATCAGGCACCTGGACAGCTGACTTTACTTACCCCTGGAAACAGGACATCCTTTGCGCCCAACTCCCTCTGCCGGGCACCAGGCCTTGGCCACCTATAATCCCGAACAAAAACAGGATTTCTCCCAGATGCAAGCGACCACAAGCAGGAAACCTGGCTTCCCATGGAGGGCCAAAGGCCTCCTACAAACTGACATCAGGCACCTGAGCAGCTGACTTTACTTACCCCTGGAAACAGCCCATCCTTTGTGCCCAACTCCCTCTGCCGAGCACCTGGCCTCGGCCACCTACAATCCCGAACAGAACAGGATTATTCCCGATGCAAGCTGCCACAAGCAGGAAGCCTGGCTTTCCATGGAGGACCAATAGCCACATGCAAACTGACATGAGGCACCTGGGCAGCTGACTTTACTTACCCCTGGAAACAGGCCATCCTTTGTGCCCAACTCCCTCTGCCGGGCACCTGGCCTTGGCCACCTACAATCCCGAACGGAACAGCATTTCTTCCAGATGCAAGCTGCCACAAACTGGAAGACTAGCTTCCCTTGGAGGGCCAAAGGCCTCCTACAAACTGACATCAGGCACCTGGGCGAGTGACTTTACTTACCCCTGGAAACAGGACATCCTTTGTGCCCAACTCCCTCTGCGGGGCAACTGGCCTTGGCCACCTACAATCCCGAACGGAACAGGATTTCTTCCAGATGCAAGCTGCCTTGAACTGGAGGACTAGCTTCCCATGGAGGGCCAAAGGCCTCCTATAAACTGACATCAGGCACCTGGGCAGCTGTCTTTACTTACCCCTGAAAACAGGCCATCCTTTGTGCCCAACTCCCCTCTGCCGGGCACCAGGCCTCAGGCACCTACAATCCCGAACGGAATAGGATTTCTTCCAGATGCAAGCTGCCACAAACTGGAAGACAAGCTTCCCTTGGAGGCCAAAGGCCTCCTACAAACTGACATCAGGCACCTGGGCAGCTTACTTTACTTACCCCTGGAAACAGCCCATCGTTTGTGCTCAACTCCCTCTGCTGGGCACCTGGCCTCGGCCACCTACAATCCCCGAACGAAACAGGATTTCTTCCAGATGCAAGCTGCCACAGACTGGAAGCCTGGCTTCACTTGGAGGGCCAAAGGACTCCTAAAAACTTACATCAGGCGCCTGGGGAGCTGACTTTACTTACCCCTGTAAACAGGCCATCATTTGTGCCCAACTCCCTCTGCCGAGCACCAGGCCTCGGCCACCTACAATCCCGAACAGAACAGGATTATTCCTGATGCAAGCTGCCACAACCTGGAAGCCGGGCTTTCCATGGAGGACCAATAGCCACCTGCAAACTGACATCAGGCACCTGGGCAGCTGACTTTACTTACCCCTGGAAACAGGCCATCCTTTGTGCCCAACTCCCTCTGCCGGGCACCTGGCCCTGGCCACCTACATTCCCAAACGGAACAGGATTTCTTCCAGATGTAAGCTGCCAAAAACTGGAAAACTTGCTTCCCTTGGAGGGCCAAAGATCACCTACAAACAGACATCAGGCACCTGGGCAGCTGACTTTACTTACCCCTGGAAACAGCCCATCCTTTGTGCCCAACTCTCTCAGCCGGGCAACTGGGCTCGGCTACCTACAATCCTGAACGGAACAGCATTTCTTCCAGAAGCAAGCTGCCACAAACTGGAAGACTTCCTTCCCATGGAGGACCAAAAGCCATCAGCAAACTGACATCAAGCACCTGGGCAGCTGACTTTACTTACCCCTGGAAACAGGCCATCCTTTGTGCCCAACTCCCTCTGCCGGGCACCTTGCCTCGGCCACCTACAATCCCGAACGGAACAGCATTTCTTCCAGATGCAAGCTGCCTTAGACAGGAAGACTAGCTTCCCTTGGAGGGACAAAGGCCTCCTACAAACTGACATCAGGCACCTGGGCAGCTGACTTTACTTATCCCTGGAAACAGGCCATCCTTTGTGCCCAACTCTCTCAGCCGGGCAACTGGGCTCGGCCACCTACAATCCCGACCGGAACAGGATTTCTTCCAGATGCAAGCTGCCTTGAACAGGAAGACTTGCTTCCCGTGGAGCCCCAAAGTTCTCCTACAAATTGACATCAGGCACCTGGGCAGCTGAATATACTTAACCCTGGAAACAGCCCATCCTTTGTGCCCAACTCCCTCAGCCGGGCATACTGCTCCGGCCACCTACAATCCCGAACGGAACAGCATTTCTTCAGATGCAAGTTGCCACAAGCAGGAAACTTGGCTTCCCTTGGAGGGCCAAAGGCCTCCTACAAACTGACATCAGGCACCGGGGCATCTGACTTACTTCCCTCATGAAACCGGTCATCATTTGTGCCCAACTCCCTCTGCTGGGCACTTGCCCTCGGCCACCTACAATCCCGAACAGAACAGGATTTCCTTCCAGATGCAAGCTGCCACAAACTGGAAGCCTGGCTTCCCATGGAGGGCCAAAGGCCTACTAGAAACTTACATCAGGCACCTGGGGAGCTGACTTTACTTACCCCTGTAAACAGGCCATCGTTTGTGCCCAACTCCCTCTGCTGGGCACCAGGCCTCACCCACCTACAATCCCGAACGGAACAGGATTTCTTCCAGATGCAATCTGCCACAAGCAGGAAACCTGGCTTCCCATGGAGGGCCAAAGGCCTCCTACAAACTGACATCAGGCACCTGGGCAGCTGACTTCACTTACCCCTGGAAACACACCATCCTATGTGCCCAACTCCCTCAGCTGGGCACCCAGCTCCGCCCACCTACAATCCCGAACGAAACAGGATTTCCTCCAGATGCAAGCTGCCTTAAACAGGAAGACTAGCTTCCCTTGGAGGGACAAAGGCCTCCTACAAACTGACATCAGGCACCTGGGCTGCTGACTTTACTTACCCCTGAAAACAGGCCATCCTTTGTGCCCAACACTCTCAGCCGGGCAACTGGGCTCGGCCACCTACAATCCCGAACGGAACAGCATTTCTTCCAGATGCAAGTTGCCACAAGCTGGAACACTAGCTTCCCATGGTGGGCCAAAGGCCTCCTACAAACTGACATCAGGCACCTGGGCACCTGACTTTCCTTACCCCTGGAAACAGGACATCCTTTGTGCCCAACTCCCTCAGCCGGGGCAAGTGGCCTCAGCCACCTACAATCCCGAACGGAACAGGATTTCTTCCAGATGCAAGCTGCCTTGAACAGGAAGACTAGCTTCTCATGGAGGGCCAAAGGCCTTCTACAAACTGACATCAGGCACCTGGGCAGCTGACTTTACTTACCCCTGGAAACAGCCCATCCTTTGTGTCCAACTCCCTCTGCCGGGCACCCAGCTCCGGCCACCTACAATCCCGAACGGAACAGGATTTCTTCCAGATGCAAGCTGCCACAAGCAGGAAGCCTGGCTTCCCATGGTGGGCCGAAGGCCTCCTACAAACTGACATCAGGCACCTGGGCAGCTGACTTTACTTACCCCTGGAAACAGGCCATCCTTTGTGCCCAACTCCCTCAGGTGGGGCACCCAGCTCCGGCCACCAACAATCCCGAACGGAACAGGATTTCTTCCAGACGCAAGCTGCCATAAACAGGAAGACTAGCTTCCCTTGGAGGGCCAAAGGCCTCCTACAAATTGTCATGAGGCACCTGGGAAGCTGACTTTACTTACCCCTGGAAACAGGCCATCCTTTGTGCCCAACTCCCTCTGCCGGGCACCAGGCCTCGCCCACCTACAATCTTGAACGGAACAGGATTTCTTCCAGATGCAAGCTTCCACAAGCAAGAAGCCTGGCTTCCCATGGAGGGCCAAAGGCCTTCTACAAACTGAAATCAGGCACCTGGGCAGCTGACTTTACTTACTTCTGGAAACAGGACATCCTTTGTGCCCAACTCTCTCATCCGCGCAAATGAGCTAGGCCACCGACAATCCCGAATGGAACAGCATTTCTTCCAGATGCAAGCTGCCTTGAACAGGAAGACTTTGCTTCCCTTGGAGGGCCAAAGGCCTCCTAAAAACTGATATCAGGCACCTGGGCAGCTGACTTTACTTTCCTCATGAAACAGGCCATCATTTGTGCCCAACTCCCTCTGCCGGGCACCTGGCCTCGGCCACCTACAATCCCGAACGGAACAGCATTTCTTCCAGATGCAAGCTGCCACAAACTGGAAGACTAGCTTCCCTTGGAGGGCCAAAGGCCTCCTACAAACTGACATCAGGCACCTGGGCAGCTGAGTTTACTTTCCTCTGGAAACAGGCCATACTTTGCGCCCAACTCCGTCTGCCGGGCACCTGGCCTCGGCCACCTACAATTCCGAACGGACCAGCATTTCTTCCAGATGCAAGCTGCCACAAACTGGAAGACTAGCCTCCCTTGGAGGGCCAAAGGCCTCCTACAAACTGACATCAGGCACCTGGGCAGCTGACTTTACTTACCCCTGGAAATAGGCCATCCTCTGTGACCAACTCCCTCTGCCGGGCCCACAGCTTCTGCCACCTAAAATCCCGAACGGAACAGGAGTTCTTCCAGATGCAAGCTGCCACAATCTGGAAGCCTGGCTTCCCATGGAGGGCCAAATGCCTCCTACAAACTGACATCAGGCACCTGGGCAGCTGACTTTACTTACCCCTGGAAACAGGCCATCCTTTGTGCCCAACTCCGTCTGCCGGGCACCTCGCCTCGGCCACCTACAATCCCAAACAGAACAGGATTTCTTCCAGATGCAAGCTGCCACAAGCAGGTAGCCTGGCTTCCCATGGAGGGCCAAATGCCTCCTACAAACTGACATCAGGCACCTGAGCAGCTGATTTTACTTACCCCTGGAAACAGCCCATCCTTTGTGCCCAACTCCCTCTGCCGGACACCTGGCCTCGGCCACCTACAATTCCGAACGGAACAGCATTTCTTCCAGATGCAAGTTGCCACAAGCAGGAAGCCTGGCTTCCCATGGAGGGCCAAATGCCGCCTACAAACTGACATCAGGCACCTGGGCAGCTGACTTTACTTACCCCTGGAAACAGGCCATCCTTTGTGCCCAACTCCGTCTGCCGGGCCCACAGCTTCTGCCACCTAAAATCCGGAACGGAACAGGAGTTCTTCCAGATGCAAGCTGCCACAATCTGGAAACGTGGCTTCACTTGGAGGGCAAAAGGCCTCCTACAAAGTGACATCAGGCACCTGGGCAGCTGACTTTACTTACCCCTGGAAACAGGCCATCCTTTGTGCCCAACTCCCTCTGCCATGCACCCAGCTCCGTCCACCTACAATCCCGAACGGAACAGGAGTTCTTCCAGATGCAAGCTGCCACAAGCAAGAAGCCTGGCTTCCCTTGGAGGGCCAAAGGCGTCCTACAAACTGACATCAGGCACCTGGGCAACTGACTTTTCTTACCCCTGGAAACAGGCCATCCTTTGTGCCCAACTCGCTCTGCCGGGCGCCTGGCCTCGGCCACCTACAATCCCGAACCGAACAGGAGTTCTTCCAGATGCAAGCTGCCACAAGCTTGAAACGTGGCTTCCCATAGAGGGCCAAAGGCCTCCTACAAACTGACATCAGGCACCTGGGCAGCTGACTTTACTTACCCCTGGAAACAGGCCATCATTTGTGCCCAACTCCCTCTGCCGGGCACCTGGCCTCAGCCACGTACAATCCTAAACGGAACAGGATTTCTTCCAGATGCAAGCTGCCACAAACTGGAAGCCTTCCTTCCTTTTGAGGGCCAAGGGTCACCTACAAACTGACATCAGGCACCTGGGCAGCTGACTTTACTTACCCCTGAAAACAGGCCATTATTTGTGCCCAACTCCCTCTGCCGGGCACCTGGCCTCGACCACCTACAATCCTAAACGGAACAGGAGTTCTTCCAGATGCAAGCTGCCACAATCTGGAAACGTGGCTTCACTTGAAGGGCTAAAGGCCGCCTACAAACTGACATCAGGCACCTGGGCAGCTGAGTTTACTTTCCTCTGGAAACAGTCCATCCTTTGTGCCCAACTCCCTTTGCCGGGCCCACAGTTTCGGCCACCTACAATCCCGAACGGAACAGGATTTCTTCCAGATGCAAGCTGCCACAATCAGAAAGCCTGGCTTCCCATGGAGGGCCAAAGGCCTCCTACAAACTGACATCAGGCACCTGGGCAGCTGACTTTACTTACCCCTGGAAACAGCCCATCCTTTGTGCCCAACTCCCTCTGCCGGGCACCAGGCTTCGTCCACCTACAATCTCGAACAGAACAGGATTTCTTCCAGATGCAAGCTGCCACAAGCAGGAAGCCTGGCTTCCCATGGAGGGCCAAAGGCCTCCTACAAACTGACATCAGGCACCTGGGCAGCTGACTTTACTTACCCCTGGAAACAGGCCATCCTTTGTGCCCAACTCCCTCAGCCGGGCACCAGGCTTCGTCCACCTACAATCTCGAACAGAACAGGATTTCTTCCAGATGCAAGCTGCCACAAGCAGGAAGCCTGGCTTCCCATGGAGGGCCAAAGGCCTCCTACAAACTGACATCAGGCACCTGGGCAGCTGACTTTACTTACCCCTGGAAACAGGCCATCCTTTGTGCCCAACTCCCTCAGGTGGGAACCCAGCTCCGACCACCAACAATCCCGAACGGAACAGGATTTCTTCCAGATGCAAGCTGCCGTAAACAGGAAGACTAGCTTCCCTTGGAGGGCCAAAGGCCTCCTACAAATTGACATGAGGCACCTGGGCAGATGACTTTACTTACCCCTGGAAACAGGCCATCCTTTGTACCCAACTCCCTCTGCCGGGCACCAGGCCTCGCCCACCTACAATCTTGAACGGAACAGGATTTCTTCCAGATGCAAGCTGCCACAAGAAGGAAACCTGGCTTCCCATGGACGGACAAATGCCTCCTACAAACTGACATCAGGCACCTGAGCAGCTGACTTTACTTACCCCTGGAAACAGGACATCCTTTGTGCCCAACTCCCTCTGCCGGGCACCTGGTCTCGGCCACCTACAATCCCGAACGGAACAGCATTTCTTCCAGATGCAAGCTGCCACAAACTGGAAGACTAGCTTCCCTTGGAGGGCCAAAGGCCTCCTACAAAATGACATCAGGCACCTGGGCAGCTGACTTTACTTACCCCTGGAAATAGGCCATCCTTTGTGCCCAACTCCCTCTGCCGGGCCCACAGTTTCGGCCACCTACAATCCCGAAAGGAACAGGATTTCTTCCAGATGCAAGCTGCCACAAACTGGAAGACTAGCTTCCCTTGGAGGGCCAAAGGCCTCCTACAAACTGACATAAGGCACCTGGGCAGCTGACTTTACTTTCCACTAAAAACAGGCCATCCTTTGTGCCCAACTCGCTCTGCCGGGCCCACAGTTTCGGCCACCTACAATCCCGAACGGAACAGGATTTCTTCCAGATGCAAGCTGCCACAAGCAGGAAGCCTGGCTTCCCATGGTGGGCCAAATGCCTCCTACAAACTGACATCAGGCACCTGGGCAGCTGACTTTACTTAACCCTGGAAACAGGCCATCCTTTGTGCCCAAATCCGTCTGCCGGGCACCTCACCTCGGCCACCTACAATCCCAAACGGAACAGGATTTCTTCCAGATGCAAGCTGCCACAAGAAGGAAACCTGGCTTCCCATGGTGGGCCAAATGCCTCCTACAAACTGACATCAGGCACCTGAGCAGCTGACTTTACTTACCCCTGGAAACAGGCCATCCATTGTGCCCAACTCCCTCTGCCGGGCACCTGGCCTCGGCCACCTACAATTCCGAACGGAACAGCATTTCTTCCAGATGCAAGCTGCCACAAACTGGAAGACTAGCTTCCCTTGGAGGGCCAAAGACCTCCTACAAACTGACATCAGGCACCTGGGCAGCTGACTTTACTTACCCCTGGAAACAGGCCATCCTTTGTGCCCAACTCCCTCTGCCGGGCCCACAGCTTCTGCCACCTAAAATCCCGAACGGAACAGGAGTTCTTCCAGATGCAAGCTGCCACAATCTGGAAACGTGGCTTCACTTGGAGGGCAAAAGTCCTCCTACAAACTGACATCAGGCACCTGGGCAGCTGACTTTACTTACCCCTGGAAACGGCCCATCCTTTGTGTCCAACTCCCTCTGCCGGGCACCAGGCCTCGGCCACCTACAATCCCGAACGGAACAGGATTTCTTCCAGATGCAAGCTGCCACAAGCTGGAAGCCTGGCTTCCCATAGAGGGCCAAAGGCCTCCTACAAACTGACATCAGGCACCTGGGCAGCTGACTTTACTTTCCTCATGAAACAGGCCATCATTTGTGCCCAACTCCCTCTGCCGGGCACCTGGCCTCGGCTTCCTACAATCCCGAACGGAACAGCATTTCTTCCAGATGCAAGCTGCCACAAACTGGAAGACTAGCTTCCCTTGGAGGGCCAAATGCCTGCTATAAACTGACATCAGGCACCTGAGCAGCTGACTTTACTTACCCCTGGAAACAGGCCATCCTTTGTGCCCAACTCGCTCAGCCGGGCACCTGGCCTCGGCCACCTACAATCCCGAACGGAATAGAAGTTCTTCCAGATGCAAGCTGCCACAAGCTTGAAGCGTGGCTTCACTTGGAGGACCAAATGCCTCCTACAAACTGACATCAGGCACCTGGGCAGCTGACTTTACTTACCCCTGGAAACAGGCCATCTTTTGTGCCCAACTCTCTCTGCCGGGCACCTGGCCTCGGCCACGTACAATCCCAAACAGAACAGGAGTTCTTCCAGATGCATGCTGCCACAAGCTGGAAACGCCGCTTCACTTGGAGGGACAAAGGCCTCCTACAAACTGACATCAGGCACCTGGGCAGCTGACTTTACTTCCCCCTGGAAACAGGCCATCCTTTGTGCCCAACTCCCTCAGCCGGGCAACTGGCCTCGGCCACCTACAATCCCGAACGGAAGAGCATTTCTTCCAGATGCAAGCTGCCACAAACTGGAAGACTAGCTTCCCTTGGAGGGCCAAAGGCCTCCTACAAACTGACATCAGGCACCTGGGAAGCTGACTTTACTTTCCTCTGGAAACAGGCCATCCTTTGTGCCCAACTCCCTCTGCCGGGCCCACAGTTTCGGCCACCTACAATCCCGAACGGAACAGGATTTCTTCTAGATGCAAGCTGCCACAAGCAGGAAGCCTGGCTTCCCATGGAGGACCAAAGGCCTCCTACAAACTGACATCAGGCACCTGGGCAGCTGACTTTACTTACCCCTGAAAACAGGCCATCCTTTGTGCCCAACCCCCTCTGCCGGGCACCTGGCCTCGGCCACCTACAATCCCAAACGGAACAGGATTTCTTCCAGATGCAAGCTGCCTCAAGAAGGAAACCTGGATTCCCATGGAGGGCCAAATGCCTCCTACAAACTGACATCAGGCACCTGGGCAGCTGACTTTACTTACCCCTGGAAACAGGCCATCCTTTATGCCCAACTCCCTCTGCCGGGCCCACAGCTTCTGACACTTAAAATCCCGAACGGAACAGGAGTTCTTCCAGATGCAAGCTGCCACAATCTGGAAACGTGGCTTCACTTGAAGGGCTAAAGGCGTCCTACAAACTGACATCAGGCACCTGGGCAGCTGAGTTTACTTTCCTCTGGAAACAGCCCATCCTTTGTGCCCAACTCCCTCTGCCGGGCCCACAGTTTCTGCCACCTACAATCCCGAACGTAACAGGATTTCGTCCATTGCAAGCTGCCGTAAACAGGAAGATTAGCTTCCCATGGAGGGCCAAAGGCCTCCTACAAACTGACATAGGGCACCTGGGCAGCTGAGTTTACTTTCCTCTGGAAACAGTCCATCCTTTGTGCCCAACTCCCTTTGCCGGGCCCACAGTTTCGGCCACCTACAATCCCGAACGGAACAGGATTTCTTCCAGATGCAAGCTGCCACAATCAGAAAGCCTGGCTTCCCATGGAGGGCCAAATGCCTCCTACAAACTGACATCAGGCACCTGGGCAGCTGACTTTACTTACCCCTGGAAACAGGCCATCCTTTGTGCCCAACTCCGTCTGCCGGGCCCACAGCTTCTGCCACCTAAAATCCCGAACGGAACAGGAGTTCTTCCAGATGCAAGCTGCCACAATCTGGAAACGTGGCTTCACTTGGAGGGCAAAAGTCCTCCTACAAACTGACATCA
This sequence comes from Chamaea fasciata, assembly GCF_029207755.1. NCBI lineage: Eukaryota > Metazoa > Chordata > Aves > Passeriformes > Sylviidae > Chamaea > Chamaea fasciata. The sequence continues at coordinate 5,757 of NW_027094937.1, read as the reverse complement.
GGCACCTGGGCAGCTGACTTTACTTACCCCTGGAAACAGGCCATCCATTGTGCCCAACTCCCTCTGCCAGGCACCAGGCCTCGGCCACCTACAATCCCGAACGGAACAGGATTTCTTCCAGATGCAAGCTGCCACAAGCTGGAAGCGTGGCTTCCCATAGAGGGCCAAAGGCCTCCTACAAACTGACATCAGGCACCTGGGCAGCTGACTTTACTTTCCTCATGAAACAGGCCATCATTTGTGCCCAACTCCCTCTGCCGGGCACCTGGCCTCGGCTTCCTACAATCCCCAACGGAACAGCATTTCTTCCAGATGCAAGCTGCCACAAACTGGAAGACTAGCTTCCCTTGGAGGGCCAAATGCCTGCTATAAACTGACATCAGGCACCTGAGCAGCTGACTTTACTTACCCCTGGAAACAGGCCATCCTTTGTGCCCAACTCGCTCAGCCGGGCACCTGGCCTCGGCCACCTACAATCCCGAACGGAACAGAAGTTCTTCCAGATGCAAGCTGCCACAAGCTTGAAGCGTGGCTTCACTTGGAGGACCAAAGGCCTCCTACAAACTGACATCAGGCACCTGGGCAGCTGACTTTACTTACCCCTGGAAACAGCCCATCATTTGTGCCCAACTCCCTCTGTTGGGCACCTGGCCTCGGCCACCTACAATCCCGAACTGAAGAGGAGTTCTTCCCGATGCAAGCTGCCACAAGCAGGAAACCTGGCTTCCCATGGAGGGCCAAAGGCCTCCTACAAACTTACATCAGGCACCTGGGCAGCTGACTTTACTTACCCCTGGAAACAGGCCATCTTTTGTGCCCAACTCCCTCTGCCGGGCACCTGGCCTCGGCCACGTACAATCCCAAACGGAACAGGAGTTCTTCCAGATGCATGCTGCCACAAGCTGGAAACGTCGCTTCACTTGGAGTGACAAAGGCCTCCTACAAACTGACATCAGGCACCTGGGCAGCTGACTTTACTTACCCCTGGAAACAGGCCATCCTTTGTGCCCAACTCCCTCTGCCGGGCACCTGGCCTCGGCCACCTACAATTCCGAACGGAACAGCATTTCTTCCAGATGCAAGCTGCCACAAACAGGAAGACTAGCTTCCCTTGGAGGGCCAAAGGCCTCCTACAAACTGACATCAGGCACCAGGGCAGCTGACTTTACTTACCCCTGGAAACAGGCCATCCTTTATGCCCAACTCCCTCTGCCGGGCCCACAGCTTCTGACACTTAAAATCCCGAACGGAACAGGAGTTCTTCCAGATGCAAGCTGCCACAATCTGGAAACGTGGCTTCACTTGAAGGGCTAAAGGCCTCCTACAAACTGACATCAGGCACCTGGGCAGCTGAGTTTACTTTCCTCTGGAAACAGGCCATCCTTTGTGACCAACTCGCTCTGCCGGGCCCACAGTTTCGGCCACCTACAATCCCGAACGGAACAGGAGTTCTTCCAGATGCAAGCTGCCACAAACTGGAAGACTAGATTCCCTTGGAGGGCCAAAGGCCTCCTACAAACTGACATCAGGCACCTGGGCAGCTGACTTTACTTACCCCTGGAAACAGGCCATCCTTTGTGCCCAACTCCCTCTGCCGGGCACCAGGCCTCGGCCACCTACAATCCCGAACGGAACAGGATTTCTTCCAGATGCAAGCTGCCACAAGCTGGAAGCCTGGCTTCCCATAGAGGGCCAAAGGCCTCCTACAAACTGACATCAGGCACCTGGGCAGCTGACTTTACTTTCCTCATGAAACAGGCCATCATTTGTGCCCAACTCCCTCTGCCGGGCACCTGGCCTCGGCTTCCTACAATCCCGAACGGAACAGCATTTCTTCCAGATGCAAGCTGCCACAAACTGGAAGACTAGCTTCCCTTGGAGGGCCAAATGCCTGCTATAAACTGACATCAGGCACCTGAGCAGCTGACTTTACTTACCCCTGGAAACAGGCCATCCTTTGTGCCCAACTCGCTCAGCCGGGCACCTGGCCTCGGCCACCTACAATCCCGAACGGAACAGAAGTTCTTCCAGATGCAAGCTGCCACAAGCTTGAAGCGTGGCTTCACTTGGTGGACCAAATGCCTCCTACAAACTGACATCAGGCACCTGGGCAGCTGACTTTACTTACCCCTGGAAACAGGCCATCTTTTGTGCCCAACTCTCTCTGCCGGGCACCTGGCCTCGGCCACGTACAATCCCAAACGGAACAGGAGTTCTTCCAGATGCATGCTGCCACAAGCTGGAAACGCCGCTTCACTTGGAGGGACAAAGGCCTCCTACAAACTGACATCAGGCACCTGGGCAGCTGACTTTACTTACCCCTGGAAACAGGCCATCCTTTGTGCCCAACTCCCTCAGCCGGGCAACTGGCCTCGGCCACCTACAATCCCGAACGGAAGAGCATTTCTTCCAGATGCAAGCTGCCACAAACTGGAAGACTAGCTTCCCTTGGAGGGCCAAAGGCCTCCTACAAACTGACATCAGGCACCTGGGCAGCTGACTTTACTTTCCTCTGGAAACAGGCCATCCTTTGTGCCCAACACCCTCTGCCGGGCCCACAGTTTCGGCCACCTACAATCCCGAACGGAACAGGATTTCTTCTAGATGCAAGCTGCCACAAGCAGGAAGCCTGGCTTCCCATGGAGGACCAAAGGCCTCCTACAAACTGACATCAGGCACCTGGGCAGCTGACTTTACTTACCCCTGAAAACAGGCCATCCTTTGTGCCCAACCCCCTCTGCCGGGCACCTCGCCTCGGCCACCTACAATCCCAAACGGAACAGGATTTCTTCCAGATGCAAGCTGCCACAAGAAGGAAACCTGGATTCCCATGGAGGGCCAAATGCCTCCTACAAACTGACATCAGGCACCTGGGCAGCTGACTTTACTTACCCCTGGAAACAGGCCATCCTTTATGCCCAACTCCCTCTGCCGGGCCCACAGCTTCTGACACTTAAAATCCCGAACGGAACAGGAGTTCTTCCAGATGCAAGCTGCCACAATCTGGAAACGTGGCTTCACTTGAAGGGCTAAAGGCCTCCTACAAACTGACATCAGGCACCTGGGCAGCTGAGTTTACTTTCCTCTGGAAACAGGCCATCCTTTGTGACCAACTCGCTCTGCCGGGCCCACAGTTTCGGCCACCTACAATCCCGAACGGAACAGGATTTCTTCCAGATGCAAGCTGCCACAAACTGGAAGACTAGCTTCCCTTGGAGGGCCAAAGGCCTCCTAAAAACTGACATAAGGCACCTGGGCAGCTGAGTTTACTTTCCTCTGGAAACAGGCCATCCTTTGTGCCCAACTCGCTCTGCCGGGCCCACAGTTTCAGCCACCTACAATCCCGAACGGAACAGGATTTCTTCCAGATGCAAGCTGCCACAAGCAGGAAGCCTGGCTTCCCATGGAGGGCCAAATGCCTCCTACAAACTGACATCAGGCACCTAGGCAGCTGACGTTACTTACCCCTGGAAACAGGCCATCCTTTGTGCCCAACTCCGTCTGCCGGGCACCTCGCCTCGACCACCTACAATCCCAAACGGAACAGGATTTCTTCCAGATGCAAGCTGCCACAAGAAGGAAACCTGGCTTCCCATGGAGGGCCAAAGGCCTCCTACAAACTGACATCAGGCACCTGGGCAGCTGACTTTACTTACCCCTGGAAACAGGCCATCCTTTGTGCCCAACTCCCTCTGCCGGGCACCAGGCCTCGGCCACCTACAATCCCGAACGGAACAGGATTTCTTCCAGATGCAAGCTGCCACAAGCTGGAAGCCTGGCTTCCCATAGAGGGCCAAAGGCCTCCTACAAACTGACATCAGGCACCTGGGCAGCTGACTTTACTTTCCTCATGAAACAGGCCATCATTTGTGCCCAACTCCCTCTGCCGGGCACCTGGCCTCGGCTTCCTACAATCCCGAACGGAACAGCATTTCTTCCAGATGCAAGCTGCCACAAACTGGAAGACTAGCTTCCCTTGGAGGGCCAAATGCCTGCTATAAACTGACATCAGGCACCTGAGCAGCTGACTTTACTTACCCCTGGAAACAGGCCATCCTTTGTGCCCAACTCGCTCAGCCGGGCACCTGGCCTCGGCCACCTACAATCCCGAACGGAACAGAAGTTCTTCCAGATGCAAGCTGCCACAAGCTTGAAGCGTGGCTTCACTTGGAGGACCAAATGCCTCCTACAAACTGACATCAGGCACCTGGGCAGCTGACTTTACTTACCCCTGGAAACAGGCCATCTTTTGTGCCCAACTCTCTCTGCCGGGCACCTGGCCTCGGCCACGTACAATCCCAAACGGAACAGGAGTTCTTCCAGATGCATGCTGCCACAAGCTGGAAACGCCGCTTCACTTGGAGGGACAAAGGCCTCCTACAAACTGACATCAGGCACCTGGGCAGCTGACTTTACTTACCCCTGGAAACAGGCCATCCTTTGTGCCCAACTCCCTCAGTCGGGCAACTGGCCTCGGCCACCTACAATCCCGAACGGAAGAGCATTTCTTCCAGATGCAAGCTGCCACAAACTGGAAGACTAGCTTCCCTTGGAGGGCCAAAGGCCTCCTACAAACTGACATCAGGCACCTGGGCAGCTGAGTTTACTTTCCTCTGGAAACAGGCCATCCTTTGTGCCCAACACCCTCTGCCGGGCCCACAGTTTCGGCCACCTACAATCCCGAACGGAACAGGATTTCTTCTAGATGCAAGCTGCCACAAGCAGGAAGCCTGGCTTCCCATGGAGGACCAAAGGCCTCCTACAAACTGACATCAGGCACCTGGGCAGCTGACTTTACTTACCCCTGAAAACAGGCCATCCTTTGTGCCCAACCCCCTCTGCCGGGCACCTCGCCTCGGCCACCTACAATCCCAAACGGAACAGGATTTCTTCCAGATGCAAGCTGCCACAAGAAGGAAACCTGGATTCCCATGGAGGGCCAAATGCCTCCTACAAACTGACATCAGGCACCTGGGCAGCTGACTTTACTTACCCCTGGAAACAGGCCATCCTTTATGCCCAACTCCCTCTGCCGGGCCCACAGCTTCTGACACTTAAAATCCCGAACGGAACAGGAGTTCTTCCAGATGCAAGCTGCCACAATCTGGAAACGTGGCTTCACTTGAAGGGCTAAAGGCCTCCTACAAACTGACATCAGGCACCTGGGCAGCTGAGTTTACTTTCCTCTGGAAACAGGCCATCCTTTGTGCCCAACTCCCTCTGCCGGGCCCACAGTTTCTGCCACCTACAATCCCGAACGTAACAGGATTTCGTCCATTGCAAGCTGCCGTAAACAGGAAGATTAGCTTCCCATGGAGGGCCAAAGGCCTCCTACAAACTGACATCAGGCACCTGGGCAGCTGAGTTTACGTTCCTCTGGAAACAGGCCATCCTTTGTGCCCAACTCGCTCTGCCGGGTCCACAGTTTCGGCCAGCTACAATCCCGAAAGGAACAGGATTTCTTCCAGATGCAAGCTGCCACAAGCAGGAAGCCTGGCTTCCCATGGAGGGCCAAATGCCTCCTACAAACTGACATCAGGCACCTGGGCAGCTGACTTTACTTACCCCTGGAAACAGGCCATCCTTTGTGCCCAACTCCGTCTGCCGGGCCCACAGCTTCTGCCACCTAAAATCCCGAACGGAACAGGAGTTCTTCCAGATGCAAGCTGCCACAATCTGGAAACGTGGCTTCACTTGGAGGGCAAAAGTCCTCCTACAAACTGACATCAGGCACCTGGGCAGCTGACTTTACTTACC
>NW_027094936.1:0-43506 GCF_029207755.1 Chamaea fasciata | reverse complement strand
GAATTTCCCCTCAAATCCCCAAATCTCCTGGAGTTTTCCCCCCAAATTTTCTTCGAATTTCCCCCGGATTTCCTCGGAATCTCCCCAATTTTTTTTGTCTGTTTTTTCACCCCCCCCCCCCCCAGGTGATGCCAGACCTTCCCAAAGATGCCCCAGATGTGGGAACTCTCCAGGTGAGCCTCCCCCAGACCCCAAAATTCCCCCAAAATCCCCCAAAATCCACCCAAAATTCAAAAAAATTCCCCCCAAAATCCCCAAAAAATCCCAAAATAGCCCCAAAAACTTTCCCAAAATTCCCCAAAAATTCCCCTAAAATTCAAAAAAATTCCCTAAAATCCCCAGAATTCAAAAAAAATCCCCCAAAAATCCCCCAAAATCCCCAAATATCCCCAAAAACTTTCTCAAAATCCCCCCAAAATTCAAAAAAATCCCCCAAAAAACCCCAAAATCTCCTAAAATCCCCCCAAATTCCCCCCAAATCCCAGAATAGCCCCAAGAACTTTCCCTAAATCCTCAAAAAATCCCCCAAAATTCCAAAAAATCCCCCCAAAATCCCCAAAATTCCCAAAAAATCCCAGAATATCCCCCAAAACTTTCTCAAAATGCCCCCAAAATTCAAAAAAATCCCCAAAATCTCCTAAAATCCCCCAAATTTTCCCAGAATCCCCCAAATTTCCCCCAAATTTTCCCAAATTTTCCCCAAAACCCCCAATTTTTTCCCCAAATTTTCCCAAATTTTTCCCCCAAATACCCCAAATTTTCCCAAAATTCCCCAAAATTCCCCCAAATTTCCCCCAAATTCCCCCAAAATCCCCAAATTTCCCCCAAAATCCCCAATTTACCCCCAAAATTCCCCCAAATTTTCCCCAAAACTCCCAATTTTTTCCCCAAATTTTCCCAGAATCCCCCCAAATTTCCCCCAAATTTTCCCCAATTTTTTCCCCAAATCATCCTCCCAAATTTTCCCCAAATCCCCCAAATTTTCCCAGAATCCCCCAAATTTCCCCCAAATCCCCCAAATTTTCCCAGAATCCCCCAAATTTTCCCAGAATCCCCCAAATTTCCTCCCCAAATCCCCCAAATTTCCCCCAAAATTCCCCCAAATCCCCAAATTTTCCCCTCCAAACCCCCAACTTCCCCCAAATCCCCCAAATTTTCCCAGAATCCCCCAAATTTCCCCCAAAATTCCCCCAAATTTTCCCCAAAACTCCCAATTTTTTCCTGAAATTTTCCCTCAATCCCCTAAATTTCCCCCAAATTTCCCCCAAATCCCCCCAAATCCCCCCAATTTTCCCCCAAATTTCCCCAAAATTTTCCCAGAATCCCCCAAATTTCCCCCCAATTTCCCCCAAATTTCCCCCAAATCTCCCCAAATCCCAAATTTCCCCCAAATCCCCCCAAATTTCCCCCGAATTTTCCCCAAATTTTCCCCAAATTCCCCCAAAATCCCCCAAATTTTCCCAGAATCCCCCAAATTTTCCCCAAATTTCCCCAAATTTTCCCCAAATCCCCCAAATTTCCCCCAAATATTCCCCAATTTTCCCCTCCAAACCCCCAATTTCCCCCAAATCCCCCAAATTTTCCCAGAATCCCCAAATTTTCCCCAAATTTTCCCCAAATCTCCCCAAATTCCCCCCAAATTCCCCCAAATTTTCCCCAAATTCCCCAAATTTTCCCAGAATCCCCCAAATTTCCCCCAAATTTCCCCCAAATCCCCCAAATTTCCCCCAAATTTCCCCCAAATTTCCCCCAAAATCCCCCAAATTTCCCCCAAATTTCCCCCAAATCCCCCAAATTTCCCCCAAATTTCCCCCAAATTTCCCCCAAAATCCCCCAAATTTCCCCCAAATTTCCCCCAAATCCCCCAAATTTCCCCCAAAATTCCCCCAAATTTCCCCCAAAATCCCCCAAATTTCCCCCAAATTTCCCCCAAATTTCCCCCAAATTTCCCCCAAATTTTCCCAGAATCCCCCCAAATTTCCCCCAAATTTTCCCCAAATCCCCCCAATTTCCCCCAAATCCCTCTCAGGAGCTGCGGGCCGCCCTGGAGGCGGCGCTGCTGCGCGACCCGGCGCGGGCCGAGCCGCCGGAGCTGCGGCCGCTGCTGCTGCTGCGCGCCGAGCCGGGCCGCAAGCTGCGCCTCGTGCCGGGCCGCCGCCTCCTCAGGGCCAACCTGCGCTGGGTGAGTCACGCGCGGGGATCGGGGGGCGCGGGGGGTGATTTCTTTTCCCATTTTTTTCCCATTTTTTTCCCATTTTTTCCCATTTTTTTCCCATTTTTTTCCCATTTTTTTTCCCATTTTTTTCCCATTTTTTTCGAATTTTTTCCCATTTTTTTCTGATTTTTTTCAGATTTTTTTCGATTTTTTTGGACTTTTTTTCCCCATTTTTTTCTGATTTTTTCTGATTTTTAAACAATTTTTTTCGAATTTTTTTGGTTTTTTTCCCATTTTTTTCTGATTTGTTTTCGATTTTTTTCGGATTTGTTTCGAATTTTTTTGAAATTTTTTTGAATTTTTTTCCCATTTTTTTCGGATTTTTTCTGCTTTTTTTCTGATTTTTTGTGAATTTTTTTGGATTTTTTTCCCATTTTTTTCTGATTTTTTTTCAATTTTTTCGGATTTTTTTCTGATTTTTTTCAAATTTTTTTGATTTCTTTCCGGATTTTTTTTTTTGAATTTTTTTTGCTTTTTTCCGATTTTTTACGATTTTTTTTGATTTTTTCTGATTTTTTTACGATTTTTTTTGAAATTTTTTTGGATTTTTTTTTCCCATTTTTTTCTGATGTTTTCTGATTTTTTTTGAATTTTTCTCAAAATTTTTTTGATTTTTTTTCCCAGTTTTGTCCGATTTTTTTTTTGGATTTTTTGACTTTTTTTCAATTTTTTTCTGATTTTTCCCCCATTTTTTCGGATTTTTTTTCGAATTTTTTTTGAATTTTTTTTCCCCATTTTTTCTGATTTTTTCTGATTTTTTTTCGGTTTTTTTTCGGACTTTTTTTGAAATATTTTTGCTTTTTACCCATTTTTTACGACTTTTTTTCGATTTTTTTCCGATTTTTTGACGATTTTTTCGATTTTTTTTGATTTTTTTCCCATTTTTTTCTGATTTTTTTCTGATTTTCTTACGATTTTTTTTTGAAATTTTTTTGGTTTTTTTCCCATTTTTTTCCAATTTTTTTCGATTTTTTTCCGATTTTTTACGATTTTTTTTGAAACTTTTTTGATTTTTTCCCATTTTTTTCAGATTTTTTTCGATTTTTTGATGATTTTTTTCGAAATTTTTTTGATGTTTTTCCCCATTTTTTTCTGATTTTTTTCAAATTTTTTCAGATTTTTTCAAAATTTTTTTCAAGTTTTTTCCCATTTCTTTTGAAATATTTTGGGTTTTTTCCCCATTTTTTCAGATTTTTTTTCAAAATTTTTTTCGAATTTTTTTCACAAATTTTTTTGAATTTTTAGGCTTTTTTGGGGGATATTTTCCAATTTTTTTCTGATTTTTTTCCAATTTTTCAGATTTTTTTTGAAATTTTTTTGATTTTTTTCCTAATTTTTTTCTAATTTTTTTTTCAATTTTTTTCCGATTTTTTTTCACAATTTTTTTTCAATTTTTAGGCGTTTTTTGGGGATTTTTTCCGATTTTTTCTGATTTTTTTCTGATTTTTTTCTGATTTTTTCAAAATTTTTTTAATTGTTTCCCCATTTTTTTCTGATTTTGTTGGATTTTTTTGAATTTTTTTCACTAACTTTTTTCAATTTTTTGACTTTTTTGGGATTTTTAAGTGACTTTTTTCTGATTTTTTTCCCATTTTTTTCCGATTTTTTTTCCCATTTTTTTCCCGATTTTTTTTCCATTTTTTCCCCAATTTTTTTCAATTTTTTTGTGACATTTTTCTGATTCTTTTCGATTTTTTTTCGAATTTTTTTTCCATTTTTAAAGGATTTTTTGGAGGCTTTTTGAGAATTTTTGGGGGCTCTTTTGGTGATTTTGGGGGATTTTGGGTTCGGAGCCGCGGGGGGCGCGGGGATTGATTGCCCATTTTTCCCCATTTTTTTCCGATTTTTTTTGATCTTTTTCCGGGTTTTTTTGAAATTTTTTTGACTTTTTTCCCCTTTTTTTCTGATTTTTTCCTGATTTTTTTCCGATTTTTTTCGAAATTTTTTTCAATTTTTTTCCCATTTTTTTCCCATTTTTTTCTGATTTTTTTTGAGTTTTTCTCACAAATTTCTTTCAATTTTTAGGCTTTTTGGGGGGGGTTCCAATTTTTTTCAGATTTTTTTGATTTTTCTGACTTTTTTCGATTTTTTTTTCAATTTTTTCCCATTTTTTTCGAATTTTTTTCACAATTTTTTTTCTATTTTTCGGCATTTTTGGGGATTTTTTCCAATTTTTTTTCTAATTTTTTCTGACTTTTTTCAAAATTTTTTTGATTTTTTTCCCATTTTTTCTGATTTTTTTCGAATTTTTTTAGAATTTTTTTCACAAAATTTTTTCAATTTTTCAGCTTTTTTGGGAGATTTTTTTGGGATTTTCCGAATTTTTCCAATATTTTAGTGATTTTTTCCCAATTTTTTTCCGATTTTTTTCCAGCTTTTTAGCGACTTTTTTCTGATTCTTTTCGAATTTTTTTTCAATTTTTAAAGGATTTTTTGGTTTTTTTTGCAATTTTTTGGAGGATTTTTTTGTGATTTTTTGAGAAATTTTTGGGGATTTTTGGGGGGTTTTTTGGGGATTTTTGGGGATTTTTTGGTGATTTTTTCCTGAATTTTTAGGGGGATTTTGTTCAAATTTTTTTGGATTTTTCGGGGGTTTTTTGGAATTTTTTTCCAGTTTTTTTGTGATTTTTTTGGTGATTTTTGGGGATTTTTTGAGAAATTTTGGGGGATTTTTGGGAGAATTTTTGGTGACTTCTTCGGATTTTTTCCAGGTTTTTTTTTACTTTTTTTCGATTTTTTCCGATTTTTTAATAATTATTTTGGAATTTTTTCGAATTTTTTGAATTCTTTTTTTCAATTTTAGGCGGATTTTTTGGGGATTTTTTGGGGATTTTTTGGGGGATTTTTTTGGTGATTTTTTGGTGATTTTTTGGGACTTTTTGGAGTTTTTCGAGAAATTTTTTGGGATTGTTTTGGGGTTTTTTTGGGCTGATTTCTCCGGATTCTTTTGGAAGATTTTTTCATGATTTTTTTCTGATTCATCTCGAATTTTTAAAATTTTATTTTCAATTTCTCGACGGATTTTTTGGTTTTTTTTGTGATTTTTTGGGGGATTTTTTCGGATCTTTTTCGAGGCTTTTTTAGGACCTTTTAGGGTTTTTCTCCAATTTTTCTTCGAATTTTTTTTGTCCTTTTTTGATTTTTTTGATGTTTTTTCCCCGATTTTTTGGTGATTTTTTAAAATAATTTTTTTCCTAATTTCACCAAATTTTCACCGATTTTCACCAAATTTTTTTTCTTCTTTCCCCAAATCTCTCCAATTCCTCGTTTTTTCCCACAATCCCGAGGTTCCCCCGCGCGGTTTGGAACCTCTGAGGCCAACGCCCCAAAACTTGAAATTTCCCTTCGTTTTTGCCTGAATTTTATGCAAATTTATGCAAATTTAATGCAAAATTTTGCAATATTCACTTTTTATTTCACACTTCCGCCATTTTTTTGGGAATTTTTCAGGAATTTTGGGGCATCCCAAACCCCAGAACTCTCCTTGATCCCTTATGCAAAAAAACCCCCCCCCCAATGTCTAATTTATGCAAATTTTATGCAAATTCTATGCAAAATTTGCAACTTTTGTCCCATTTCCACCAAATTTTGGGGGAATTTTCCAGGAATTTTCCAGGATTTTCTGGGAATAACAAACCCCCCGACTCTCCTTGATCCCTTATGCGAAATAAAAAAACCCGCAACGAAACTATGTCTAATTTATGCAAATTTTATGCAAATTTTACGCGGAATTCACAATTTTGGTCACAATTCGACCAAATTTTCTGGGAATTTCGTGGAAATTTTTCCGGAATTCTTGGGAATAACAAACCCCAGAATTTCCCTTCACCTTTCACATCGATTCATCGCATAACTCATGCAAATTCCATGCAAATTTCATGCAAATTTCGCTTTGCCCACCTTCTTTTTCCCCTCCGATTTCGCCAAATTTTCGCCGATTTCCCCCAAATTTTTTTTTCCTCTTTCCCCGAATCTCTGGAATTCCTCGTTTTGTTTTTTTTTTTCCCCAGAATCCCGAGGGTCCCCCGCACGGTTCGGAAGCTCTGAGGACGGCCTTGAACATCCTGGAGAAGTACGGCCGGAACCTGCTGAGCCCCCGCCCGCCCCGCCACTGGAGGGGGGTCAGGTTTGGCAACCCCGTCTTCAAATCCACCGTCGGCGCCATCCGGGTGAGAATTCCCCAAAGAAAAAAAAATTCCCGAAATTCCGGGTTTTATTCCCAAAAAAATTTCCTCTTTTTCTGGGAAAAAAAAAAAAATCGTGGTTTTCCCATTTTTTGGCCATTTTTTTGACCCTTTTGAAAGCCCCGAAATTCCCCAAAATCGCCCCAAATTTCCCCCCAGTGACCCCAAACCCTGTCCCAGTATAAACCAGTAACTCCCAGTCCCAAACCAGTATAAACCAGTAGAAACCAGTATAAGAAAATCCCAATTTTCTCCATTTTTTCCCCATTTTCGACCCTTTTAAAGCCCCAAAATCGCCCCAGATTTCCCCCCAGTGACCCCAAACCCTGTCCCAGTATAAACCAGTAACCCCCAGTCCCAAACCAGTCCAAACCAGTACAAACCAGTAACTCCCAGTCTGAAACCAGTATAAACCAGTATAAACCAGTATAAAAAAATCCCAATTTTCTCCATTTTTTCCCCATTTTCGACCCTTTTAAAGCCCCGAAATTGCCCAAAATCGGCCCAAATTTCCCCCCAGTGACCCCCAGTCCCCTCCCAGTCCAAACCACTAATTCCCAGTCCCAAACCAGTATAAACCAGTATAAACCAGTAACCCCAAACCCCCGTTTTCCCCATTTTTAACCCTTTTTTCCCCATTTTGACCCTTTTAAAGCCCCAAAATCGCCCCAAATTTCCCCCCGGTGACCCCAAACCCCGTCCCAGTATAAACCAGTAACCCCCAGTCCCAAACCAGTACAAACCAGTACAAACCAGTAACCCCCAGTCCCAAACCAGTACAAACCAGTATAAACCAGTATAAAAAAATCCCATTTTTCTCCATTTTTTCCCCATTTTCGACCCTTTTAAAGCCCCAAAATCGCCCCAAATTTCCCCCCAGTGACCCCAAACCCCGTCCCAGTATAAACCAGTAACCCCCAGTCCCAAACCAGTCCAAACCAGTACAAACCAGTAACTCCCAGTCTGAAACCAGTATAAACCAGTATAAACCAGTATAAAAAAATCCCAATTTTCTCCATTTTTTCCCCATTTTCGACCCTTTTAAAGCCCCAAAATTCCCCAAAATCGCCCCAAATTTCCCCCCAGTGACCCCAAACCCCCTCCCAGTATAAACCAGTAACCCCCAGTCCCCTCCCAGTCCCAAACCAGTATAAACCAGTATAAACCAGTAACCCCAAACCCCCATTTTCCCCATTTTTAACCCTTTTTTCCCCATTTTTGACCCTTTTTTCCCCCCCAAATTTCCCCCCGGTGACCCCAAACTTCCTCCCAGTACAAACCAGTAACCCCCAGTCCCAAACCAGTACAAACCAGTATAAACCAGTATAAAAAAATCCCAATTTTCTCCATTTTTTCCCCATTTTCGACCCTTTTAAAGCCCCAAAATTGCCCCAAACTTCCCCCCGGTGACCCCCAGTCCCCTCCCAGTCCAAACCAGTAACCCCCAGTCCCAAACCAGTATAAACCAGTCCAAACCAGTAACTCCCAGTGCCTGCAGGGCGGCCGGGCCGTGCTGAAGCTCTTGGGCTACACGGAGGAGTCGGGGGAGGGGCTGAGCTTCCCCTCCCCCCCCCAGGGGCCCCACCCCCCCCGCGTGGCCGCCGTCACCGCCGACGTCCTCGTGCTCCGGCACGAGCTGCAGCTGCTGCTGGAGGTGAGCGCCGGGGACTGGTTTATACTGGTTTATACTGGTTTGGACTGGTTTGGACTGGGAGGGGAAAAAACGGGGGGAAAAACGGTGGGGAAACGGCAAATAAAGGGTTAAAAGTGGCGGACAAAGGGTTAAAATGGGGGAAAATGGGGATTTGGGGGTCACTGGTTTGGACTGGGAGGGGACTGGGACGAACTGGTTTGGACTGGGAGGGGACTGGGACGAACTGGTTTGGACTGGGAGGGAACTGGGAGGGGAAAAAACGGGGGAAAAACGGTGGGAAAATGGCAAATGAAGGGTTAAAATGGGGGAAAATGGGCGTTGGGGGTCACTGGTTTGGACTGGGAGGGGACTGGGGTAAACTGGTTTGTACTGGGAGGGACTGGGACGAACTGGTTTGGACTGGGAGGGACTGGGAGGGGAAAAAACGGGGGGGAAATGGTGGGAAAAGGGTAAATAAAGGGTTAAAAGGGGCGGAGAAAGGGTTAAAAATGGCGGAAATGGGGGTTGGGGGTCACTGGTTTGGACTGGGAGGGGACTGGGACAAACTGGTTTGGACTGGGAGGGAACTGGTTTATACTGGGAGAGACTGGTGGATGAAAAAATGGGGAAAAACCGTCGAAAAACGGTGAAAAACGGCAAATAAAGGGTTAAAAGGGGCGGAGAAAGGGCTAAAGATGGCGGAAATGGGGGTTGGGGGGTCACTGGTTTGGACTGGTTTATACTGGTTTGGACTGGGAGGGGACTGGGACGAACTGGTTTGTACTGGGAGGGAACTGGGAGGCGAAAAAATGGGGAAAAAACGGTGAAAAATGGGTGAAAAATGGCGGGGAAAGGGTTAAAGATGGCGGAAATGGGGGTTGGGGGGTCACTGGTTTATACTGGTTTATACTGGTTTGTACTGGGAGGGGACTGGGACCAACTGGTTCGTACTGGGAGGCGAAAAAAATGGGGAAAAAAGGGTCCAAAAACGAGCAGGAAAGGGTTAAAAATGGGAGAAAAGGGGGATTGGGGGTCACTGGTTTATACTGGTTTGTACTGGTTTGGACTGGTTTGGACTGGTTTGTACTGGTTTATACTGGTGACCTCTGACCCCTTTTCCTCCCCCCTGGACAGAACCAACATCCGAACCCCCAGTTCTTCAGCGAGATCTTACTGGGAGACGACGAGGTTTGTACTGGTTTATACTGGTTTATACTGGGAGGGACAACGGGAGGGTTCAAACTGGTTTATACTGGTTTATACTGGTTTAGACTGGGAGGGACAATGGGAGGGTTCAAACTGGTTTATACTGGTTTGTACTGGTTTATACTGGGAGGGGCCCTGGGAGGATCCAAACTGGTTTGGACTGGTTTATACTGGTTTGTACTGGTTGATACTGGGAGGGGTAATGGGAGGATCCAAAGTCGTTTTTACTGGTTTGTACTGGTTTTCATTGGTTTTAACTGGTTTGTACTGGTTTATACTGGGAGGGTAATGGGAAGGTCCAAACTGGTTTATACTGGTTTGTACTGGTTTAGACTGGGAGGCCCCTGGGAGGGCCCAAACTGGTTTATACTGGTTTATACTGGTTTGAACTGGTTTATACTGGGCGGGGCAATGGAAGGGACACTGGGAGGGGTAATGGGAGGGTCCAAAGTCGTTTTTACTGGTTTGTACTGGTTTATACTGGGAGGGGCCCTGGGAGGGTCCAAACTGGTTTATACTGGTTTATACTGGTTTGTACCGGTTTTCACCGTTTCGAACTGGTTTGTACTGGTTTATACTGGGAGGGGCCCAGGGAGGGTCCAAACTGGTCCAAACTGGTTTATACTGGTCCAGACTGGTTTATACTGGTCCAAACTGTCCAAACTGGTTTATACTGGTCCAAACTGGTTTATACCGGTCCAAACTGGTCCAAACTGGTTTATACTGGTCCAAACTGGTTTCTTTGGCGCCCCCCAGGGGCCGTTGCCGTCGGAGGCGCTGCCCGCCCAGCTCCTGCCGGCCGGTAGGGGGCGCCGGAGCCGCCGACGGGGATTGGGGGGAAAAACGGGAATTCTGGGGGGAAAAACGGGGATTTTGGGAAAAAAGGGGAATTTTGGGGGGAAAAAAAGGGGATTTTGGGGGGAAAACGGGAATTTTGGGGGGAAAAACGGGGATTTTGGGGGGAAAAAACGGGGATTTTGGGAAAAAATGGGAATTTGGGGGGAAAAATGGGAATTTTGGGGGGAAAAAAAGGGGATTTTGGGGGGGAAAATGGGAATTTTGGGGGGAAAAATGGGAATTTTGGGGGGAAAAACGGGATTTGGGGGGAAAAATGGGGATTTTGGGGGGAAAAACGGGAATTTTGGGGTGAAAAATGGTGAAAAATGGGGATTTTGGGGTGAAAAACGGGAATTTTGGGGAAAAATGGGAATTTGGGGAAAAACGGGAATTTTGGGGGAAAAATGGGAATTCTGGGGTGAAAAACGGGAATTTTGGGGAAAAATGGGAATTTGGGGGAAAAACGGGAATTTTGGGGGAAAATTGGGAATTTTGGGGGGAAAAATGGGAATTTTGGGAGAAAAACGGGAATTTTGGGGTGAAAATGGGAATTTTGGGGGGAAAACTGGGAATTTTGGGGGGAAAATTGGGAATTTTGGGGTGAAAAACGGGAATTTTGGGGTGAAAAACGGGGATTTTTAAAGGGGCACAAAGGGGAATTTTGGGGTGAAAAAGGGGAATTTTGGGTCCTTTTTTTTTCCCCTCCCCCCGTCCAGGTGACGCGGGGGGCGTGGGGGAGGGGCGGCCGTGGCCGTGCCGCAGCTGCACCTTCCTCAACCCCTCCCCCCACGTGCTGTGCCGGGTGTGCGAGCGGCCGCGGCTGGCCGGGAGGCCGCAGGTGAGAGACCCCCGAGTTCGGGGCGAAAAAAGGGGATTTCGGGAAAAAAAAAAGAAAAAAAAAAGGAAATTTTTTCGTTGGGAAAAAGGGGAGGGAAAGAAAACGGGGGTTTGGGGGGGGAAAAAGGGGGAATTTAGTTTAAAAATGGGGATTTTAGGGGGGAAAAAGGGAATTTTGGGGGTAAAAAATGGGAATTTTGGGGGGAAAAATGGGAATTTTAGAGAAAAAAAAAGGGAATTTTCGGGGAAAAAGAAGAGGGAATTTTAGGTTGTTTTTTAAAAAGGGATTTTGGGGGAAAAAATGGGATTTTTTGGGGGGGAAAATGGGAGTTTTGGGGAGAAAATGGGAAGTTTAGGGAAAAAATGAGAATTTTAGGGAAAAAAAGGGAATTTTAGGTTTTTTTAAAAGAAAGGAATTTGGGGGGAAAAATGGGAAGTTTGGGGGGAAAAAAGAGGGAATTTTAGGTTGTTTTAAAAAGAATTTGGGGGGAAAATGGGAATTTTTGGGGTAAAATGGGAATTTTGGGGGTAAAAAAGGGAAATTTTGGGGGAAAATGGGGATTTTGTGGGAGAAAAAGGGGAATTTTGGGGAAAAGACGGGGGAGGGAAAGGGATTTTTATGTTTTCAAAAAAAGGAGAAAAATTGGGGATTTTAGGAAAAAACAAAAGGGGAAAAAAGAGGCAAGTTTAGGAAAAAAAAGGGGAATTTTTGGGGTGAAAACCCCGGAAATTTTAGTTTTCTAAAATGGGAATTTCAAGGGAAAATTGGGGATTTGGAGGGACGGGTTTGGGCAGAAAAATTGGGGGTTTTGGTTAAAAAAAAACGGGGAATTTTGTAGGAAAGGAAATGGGGAATTTAGGGGGAAAAATGGGGAATTTTAAGGAAAAAAAAGGGGAGGAGGGAATTTGGGGGGAAAAAGAATTTTAGGGAAAAAAGGAAAAAAAAATTTAGGAAGGAAAAATTTTAGAGATAAAAAGAGAAAAAAGATTTTGGGGGAAAAAAAGTTAATTTTATAAAGAAAGAGAAAAAAGGGGGAAAAAAGGAAATTTTGAGGAAAAAAAGGGAATTTTAGGGAAGGGGGAGATCGGTGAATTTTAAGGGAAAAAAATTGGGAATTTTAAAGGAAAAAAACTTGGGAATTTAAAGGAACAATTGGGCCGGTTCGGGGGAGAAAACGGAAGTTTTGGTTTTAAAAAAAAAAGGGAATTTTGGGGGAAAAATGGGAGAATTCGGTTTTTAAAAAGGGAATTTGAGGGGAAAGAGGAAGGAGAAGGTTCGGGGGAGAAAATTTGGGAATTTTCAGGGAAAAACTTGGGAATTGTAAAGAGAAAATTCAGAATTTGGGGGTGAAAAATGGAATAAATTGGGATTTTGGGGTGAAAAAAGGGAATTTTGGGTAAAAATGGGAATTTTGGGTAAAAAAAGAAGAGGATTTTTGGGTAAAAAAAAAGGAATTTTAGGTTTGAAAAATGGAATTTTGGGTTAAAAAAAGGGAATTTTGGGTAAAAAAAGAAGAGGATTTTTGGGTAAAAAAAGAGGAATTTTAGGTTTGAAAAACAGGGAATTTTGGGTTAAAAAATGGGAATTTTGGGTAAATAAAGTAGAGGATTTTTGGGTAAAAAAAAGGAATTTTAGGTTTGAAAAACAGGGAGTTTTGGGTTAAAAAATGGGAATTTTGGGTAAAGAAAAGGATTTTTGGGTTTAAAAAAAAGGAATTTTAGGTTTGAAAAATGGAATTTTGGGTTAAAAAATGGGAATTTTTGGTAAAAAAAGGAGAAAATTTTGGGGTGAAAAATGGGAATTTTGGGTAAAAAATGGGAATTTTGGATAAAAGAGAAAATTTTGGGTAAAAAAGGGGAATTTTGGGTAAAAAGCGGGAATTTTGGGGTCTCACCTCCATGTTCTGGGGCTCCAGCCCAGCCCCGCCCCCGCCCAGGTGTGGCCCTGCCCCCGCTGCACCTTCCTGAACCGCGGCCACGCCCCCGCCTGTGACATGTGCGGCCACGCCCCTGCCGGTGACGTCACACCCGAGGAAGCCACGCCCGCTGCGCCCACTCCGGTTTCTAAAAGTGCCGCTTCCGAGCCCAAACCCGCCACTTCCGGTTCTGACCCCGCCCCTTCCGGTGGCCACACGGCCACTTCCTGTCCCGTCCCCGCCTCTTCCGGGGGCGACGCGCCGACTTCCGGTCCCGCCCCGGTCACTTCCGGCACCGAAGGAGACGCTTCCTCTTCGGGCTCCGCCTCTTCCGCCGTAGTCCCGGCCCCTTCCGGCCGAGGCCCCGCCCCTTCCCGTGATGCTTTGCGGCAGCGGAAGCTGCTGGAGGCCGGGCGCCGCCTGGCGGCGCTGGTCAAGGCGAGCGGGGGAGGGGCGGGGGGAGAATCGGGGGATCGGGGGCGGAAATTCGAACCTTCGCGGGGAATCGGCCGGTTTTGGGCCGGATTTGGGCGAAAACGTGAAGGGTTTTGTCAAAGAATTCGGTAAAAATTCGGAGGTTTTTTGTCGAAGTTCCGTTGAAATTTTGGAGATTTTTTTGTCAGAATTTCGCTTGAAAGTTCAGAGGTTTTTGTTAAAAGTCGAACAACAAATTTGGAGGTTTTTGTCAAGATTTTGGTAAAAATTTTGGAGATTTTTCTCGAATTTTCGTAAAAATCTGGAGATTGTTGAATTTTCAGTTAAAATTTCAAGATTTTTGTCAAAATTTCATTCAAAGCTCATCAATTTCTGTCAAAATTTCAGTTAAAATTCATCGATTTTTGTCAAAATTCTGGTAAAAACCAGAAGATTTTTCTCAAAATTTTGGTTAAAAATTTGAAGATTTCTGTCAGAATTTCTGTAAAAATTTGAAGATTTTTGCCAAAAATTTGGTAAAAATTTGGACATTTTGGTCCAAATTTTGCTTCAAATTTGGAGATTTTTATCAAAATTTCAGGTAAAACCCGGGGATTTTTCTCAAAATTCGGGTAAAAAAATTTGAGGATTTTTGTCAAAATTTTAGTTAAAATTTGCAGATATTGGTTAAAATTTCAGTAAAAATTCTGAGATTTTTTCTCAAGCTCTCGTTAAAATCTGGAGATTTTTGTCAAATTTTCAATCAAAATTCAGACATTTTTGTCAAAGTTTCAGTAAAAAATTTGGAGATTTTTGTCCAAATTTCGGTTGAAATTTGGAGATTTTTGTCAAAATTTGGGTTAAAATTTGGGAAATTCGGGAAAAATTCTGAATTCTTGCCGAGAACTTCCTGGATCTGGCGATTCTTTCGTCCGACTTTCAGAGGATTTGGGAATTTCGATGGAATTTTTCCTGGTTTGGGGGTTTTTTTGGAAAATTTTTTACTGTTTTAATTAATTTATTAATTTATTTATTAATTTCTTATTTTACCCTTTAATTGGTTTTATTTTCTAAATTTTTTTAATTTCAAAACATGATTTTAATTTAAATTATTTTAATTTAGTTCATTTTTCCCTCCCCTCCCCCCCCAGGCCGCCGAGTCCCAGGGCCTGCCCCCGGAAGCTCTTGGCCCCGCCCCTTTCTCCCAATTCCTGACCACTTCCGGCCCCGCCCCCGACCTGGATTCCCAAATCCGGGACTTCCGGCAGCGCCTGGGCGGAGCCCTCACTGCCCTGCTGGAGGCGGGGCCGGAGGAGGAAGGGGGCGTGGCCTCCCTCGGGCCCTTCTCATTGGCCGAAGCCGCCTGGGCGTGGCTGGAAGGGGAGGGGGATCCCGAGTGGGCTCGCCGTGTGCTGATTGGCCGGCGGAAGCAGCAGGTGAGAGGGTGGGCGGGGCTTCAGATTTGGGGTCAAAATGGCGGAAATTGGGTCCAAAATGGCGGGTTTGGGGGCGTGGCTTAAGAGTTGAAAATGGGAGAAATTGGGGGCGGGGCTTCAGATTTGGGGACAAAATGGTGGAATTTGGGGGCGGGGCTTTAAAATTTGGGGCTGAGAAATGGCAGAAATTGGGATCAAAATGGCGGATCTTTGAGGGCGGAGCTTCAGAATCGGGGCGGGGCTTCAACATTTGGGGCGGGGCTTCGTCATTCTGGGTCAAAATGGCGGAAACTGGGGTCGAATGGCGGAATTGAGGGCGGGGCTTCGAAATTTCGGGTCAAAATGGCGGAAACGGATCAAAATGGCGGAATTTGGGGGCGTGGCTTCACCGACAGGGGCGGGGCTTTCAAAATCGGGGCGGGGCTTCAACAGTTGGGGGCGGGGCTTCAGCGTTCGGGGTGAAAACGGCGGAAATTTGGGTCCAAAATGGCGGATTTGGGGGATTCTGTTGGTTTGTGCGGGTCTATACTGGTTTGTACTGGTTTGTACTGGTGCAAACTGGTTTATACTGGTTTCTCCCGGTGGTAGCTCCGCCTCCTGGCCTCGCTGGGCTTCCCCGACCCCGCCCCCGCGGGGGCGGAGCTGGGGCGGCAGCAGGGCGACCAATGGGAGGCGCTGCGGCAGCTGCAGGCCCCGCGGCTCCGCCCCTTCCTCTTACGTCACTCCCGGGGGGCGGGGCCGGGGCTGGACTTCAACCGGCCCGACCAGCAGGTGACGCGGGGGTTGTACTGGTTTATACTGGTTTATACTGGGAGGGACTGGGAGCGGGTTTGGGGTCACTGGTTTATACTGGGATGGACTGGGAGTGGGTTTGGGGTCACTGGTTTATACTGGGATGGACTGGGAGTGGGTTTGGGGTCACTGGTTTATACTGGGATGGACTGGAAGCGGGTTTGGGGTCACTGGTTTATACTGGGATGGACTGGGAGTGGGTTTGGGGGTCACTGGTTTGTACTGGGATGGACTGGGAGCGGGTTTGCGGTCACTGGTTTGTACTGGGATGGACTGGGAGTGGGTTTGGGGTCACTGGTTTATACTGGGATGGACTGGGAGTGGGTTTGGGGTCACTGGTTTATACTGGGATGGACTGGGAGCGGGTTTGGGGTCACTGGTTTATACTGGTTTGGACTGGGAGCGGGTTTGGGGTCACTGGTTTATACTGGGATGGACTGGGAGCGGGTTTGGGGGTCACTGGTTTATACTGGGATGGACTGGGAGTGGGTTTGGGGTCACTGGTTTATACTGGGGTGGACTGGGAGTGGGTTTGGGGTTACTGGTTTATACTGGGATGGACTGGGAGCGGGTTTGGGGTCACTGGTTTATACTGGGATGGACTGGGAGGAGATTTTGGGGTCACTGATTTATACTGGTTTATACTGGGAGGAACTGGTGTTAAACTGGGAGGGACTGGGATGGGTTTTGGGGTTACTGGGTTATACTGGGATAAACTGGGAGGGGCTGGGGTGGGGTTTGGGGGTTAGTGGTTTATACTGGTTTGTACTGGGAGGAAACTGGGAGGGGAGTGGGAGTTACTGGTTTATACTGGGAAAGGGTTTGGGGGTTACTGGATTATACTGGTTTATACTGGTTTATACTGGGACGGGTTTTGGGGTCACTGGGAATGGACCTGGGATCACTGGGAGCCCATTTGGTGTCACTGGGAGTTACTGGTTTGGGATTTTTCCTTACTGGTTTTACGTTTTTCCTTACTGCTTCATACTGGTTTATACTGGTTTATAGTGGTTTGGGCTCTGGGGTTACTGGGATGAACTGGGATGAACTGGGACGGGTTTTGGGGTCACTGGGAAGGGATCTAGGATCACTGGGAGCCCATTTGGTGTCACTGGGTGTTACTGGTTTGGGATTTTTTTCCTTACTGGTTTCACATTTTTCCTTACTGGTTTATACTGGTTTGGGCTCTGGGGTCACTGGGATGAACTGGGATGGACTGGGATGAACTGGGATGGACTGGGATGGGTTTTGGGGTCACTGGGAAGGGATCTGGGATCACTGGGAGCCCATTTGGTGTCACTGGGAGTTACTGGTTTGGGATTTTTCCTTACTGGTTTCACTTTTTTCCTTACTGGTTTGTACTGGTTTATACTGGTTTGGGCTCTGGGGTTACTGGGATGAACTGGGATGGACTGGGATGAACTGGGATGAACTGGGATGAACTGGGATGGGTTTTGGGGTCACTGGGAGCCCATTTGGTGTCACTGGGAGTTATCGGTTTGGGATTTTTTTCCTTACTGGTTTCACATTTTTCCTTACTGGTTTATACTGGTTTGGGCTCTGGGGTTACTGGGATGAACTGGGATGGACTGGGATGAACTGGGACGGGTTTTGGGGTCACTGGGAGCCCATTTGACCTTACTGGGAGTTACCGGTTTGGGATTTTTTCCCTTACCGGTTTCACATTTTTTCCCTTACTGGTTCTTACTGGTTTCTACTGGGATTTCCTCCGCTCCAGGCCCTCCTGCGGCAGATCCTGGCCACCCTCCCCGTGGCCAGCTGGGGCCGGGCCTCGCTGGTGGCCACGCTGGGCCGGGAGCTGGGCCTGGGCCGCGTGGCCGAGGGCGATCCCAGTAAGGAGGCGTTACTGGGAGAACTGGTGGAGGCGGTGGGCTCGTGCCAGGACAGGGCGGCCCTGCGGCGGCGCCTGCGCTGCGAGTGCGCCGTGTGCGGCTGGGGCCTGCCCCGCCTCGGGGTGAGCCGCGGGCACTGGGTTATACTGGGACGGACTGGGAGCGGGTTCGGGGGCACTGGGTTATACTGGGATGGACTGGGAGCGGGTTCGGGGGCACTGGGTTATACTGGGATGGACTGGGAGCGGGTTCGGGGGCACTGGGTTATACTGGGATGGACTGGGAGCGGGTTCGGGGGCACTGGGTTATACTGGGATGGACTGGGAGCGGGTTTGGGGTCACTGGTTTATACTGGGATGGACTGGGAGTGGGTTTGGGGTCATTGGTTTGTACTGGGAGGGACTGGGAGTGGGTTTGGGGTCACTGGTTTATACTGGGATGGACTGGGAGTGGGTTTGGGGTCACTGGTTTATACTGGGATGGACTGGGGGGGGGTTTGGGGTCACTGGTTTGTACTGGGATGGACTGGGAGTGGGTTTGGGGTCACTGGTTTATACTGGGAGGGACTGGGAGGGGGTTTGGGGTCACTGGTTTATACTGGGAGGGACTGGGAGTGGGTTCGGGGGCACTGGGTTATACTGGGAGGGACTGGGAGCGGGTTCGGGGGCACTGGTTTGTACTGGGATGGACTGGGAGTGGGTTTGGGGTCATTGGTTTGTACTGGGAGGGACTGGGAGTGGGTTTGGGGTCACTGGTTTATACTGGGATGGACTGGGGGGGGGTTTGGGGTCACTGGTTTGTACTGGGATGGACTGGGAGCGGGTTTGGGGTCACTGGTTTATACTGGGATGGACTGGGAGTGGGTTTGGGGGCACTGGTTTATACTGGGAGGGACTGGGAGTGGGTTTGGGGTCACTGGTTTATACTGGTTTGTACCGGTTTGTACTGGTTTATACTGGTTTGTACTGGTTTGTACTGGTTTGGCATTTCAACGGCTGCAGTTCCCTCAGCGGCCACTGGGGGCAGCAGCGCCATTGAAAGCCATTATTGGGCTCTTATTGGTTTTTACTGGTTTATACCGGTCCATACTGGTTTATACTGGTCCATACTGGTGTATATTGGTTTACAGTGGTCTGGGGGCTTACTGGGATGAACTGGGAGCTACTGGGACAAACTGGTTTCTACTGGTTTTAGTGTTTCAATGGCTGCAGTTCCCTCAGCGGCCACTGGGGGGGCAGCAGCGCCATTGACGCCAATTACCTGGGCCCATACTGGTTTATACTGGTTTGGACTGGTTTATACTGGTTCATACTGGTCTGGGGGCTTACTGGGACCAATTGGGAGCTGCCGGGACCATCCGGCTTATACTGGTTTATACTGGTTTGCCCTTTTAATCCTTCCAATTCCATTTCTTTCCTTTCGAACCGCTCCAAACTGCTTCGTACTGGTTTGTACTGGTTTGTACTGGTTTGTACTGGTTTGTACTGGTTTCTGATGGCCCTCGCAGATGCAGTGGCTGCCGGGCTGCTCGTGCCCGCTGTGCCCCGAGTGTTTCCGGCTCCACTTCACCGTGGGGCTGCGCGAGAGGGGCGTGGGGGCGCTGGGCTGCCCCAGCTGCGGCCGGCCCGACCTGCGCGACGACGCCCAGCGCCTCTGGTACTGGTCCACGCTGGAGCCGGCGGTGACTATACTGGTTTCTACTGGTTTCTACTGGGACGGGGGGGCCCGGGAGGCGGGGAAACGGCGGGGAAAGGGTTAAAAACGGGGGAGAAAGGGTTAAAAACGGTGAGAAAAGGGTTAAAAACGGGGGAGAAAGGGTTAAAAATGGGGGAAATGGGGAGTGGGGGTCACTGGCTTGTACTGGTTTGTACTGGTTTATACTGGGAGGTGGAAAAATGAGGAGAAACGGTGGAAAAACGGCGAAAAACGGTGAAAATACGGTGGAGAAAGGGTTAAAAATGGGGAAAAAAGGGTTAAAAGTGGGGGGAAAAGGGTTAAAAATGGGGGGAAATGGGGAGTGGGGGTCACTGGTTTGTACTGGTTTATACTGGTTTATACTGGTTTGTACTGGGAGGTGGAAGAATGAGGAGAAACGGTGAAAATACGGCGGAGAAAGGGTTAAAAATGGGGGGAAAAGGGTTAAAAACGGGGGAGAAAGGGTTAAAAATGGGGGAAATGGGGAGTGGGGGTCACTGGTTTGTACTGGTTTGTACTGGTTTATACTGGGAGGTGGAAAAATGAGGAGAAACGGTGGAAAAACGGCGAAAAATGGCGAAAATACAGCGGAGAAAGGGTTAAAAATGGGGAAAAGAGGGTTAAAAATGGGGGAGAAAGGGTTAAAAATGGGGGAAATGGGGAGTGGGGGTTACTGGTTTGTACTGGTTCATACTGGTTTGTACTGGTTTATACTGGGAGGTGAAAAAATGAGGAGAAACGGTGAAAAAACGGCGAAAATACGGCGGAGAAAGGGTTAAAAATGGGGAGTGGGGGTTACTGGTTTGTACTGGTTTATACTGGTTTGGGACTGGGAGTTACTGGTTTATACTGGGAGAGGGTCTGGGGGTCACTGGGGTGAAATTTGGGCCGATTTTGGGGTTTAAAAGGGTCAAAAACGGGGGGAAAAATCGGGGAATTTTTCATACCGGTTTATACCGGTTCATACTGGTTTATACTGGTTCATACTGGTTCATACTGGTTTATACTGGTTTATACTGGTTTGTCCCGGCGCAGCTGCGGCGTTGCCTGGACCCCGACACCTTCGGCCTGGTGACCCGGAAGTTGACGGAGCTGGAGCTGCAGAGGGACCCGCAGTTCCTCTGGTGCCCCCATGTACTGGTTTATACTGGTTTATACTGGTTTATACTGGTTTATACTGGTTTGGACTGGTTTATACTGGTTTGGACTGGTTTGGACTGGTTTGGGGGTTTTCTTTACTGGTTTATACTGGGAGGGGGTTTGGGGGTGACTGGGGTGAACTGGGATGAACTGGGAGGGAGTTTCGGGGTTACTGGTTTTTACTGGGAGCCCTCCCAGTGCCTTCCCAGTATAAACCAGTAACTCCCAGTTTGCCCCCAGTGCTCGTTCGGGTTCATCTTCGAGGCCGAGCGAGGCCCCGCCCAGTGTCCCCAGTGCCACCAGTGCTGCTGCCCCCGCTGCCAGCGCCCGGTACTGGTTTAGACTGGTTTATACTGGTTTGGACTGGTTTGGACTGGTTTGGGGGTTTTCTTTACTGGTTTGTACTGGGACGGGGTTTGGGGGTGACTGGGATGAACTGGGAGATACTGGGAGCGGGTTTGGGGTCACTGGTTTATATTGGGACGGACTGGGAGCGGGTTTGGGGTCACTGGTTTATACTGGGATGGACTGGGAGCGGGTTTGGGGTCACTGGTTTATACTGGGATGGACTGGGAGTGGGTTTGGGGTCACTGGTTTATACTGGGATGGACTGGGAGTGGGTTTGGGGTCACTGGTTTATACTGGGATGGACTGGGAGTGGGTTTGGGGTCACTGGTTTATACTGGGATGGACTGGGAGTGGGTTTGGGGTCACTGGTTTATACTGGGATGGACTGGGAGTGGGTTTGGGGTCACTGGTTTATACTGGGATGGACTGGGAGTGGGTTTGGGGTCACTGGTTTATACTGGGATGGACTGGGAGTGGGTTTGGGGTCACTGGTTTATACTGGGATGGACTGGGAGTGGGTTTGGGGTCACTGGTTTATACTGGGATGGACTGGGAGTGGGTTTGGGGTCACTGGTTTATACTGGGATGGACTGGGAGTGGGTTTGGGGTCACTGGTTTATACTGGGATGGACTGGGAGCGGGTTTGGGGTCACTGGTTTATACTGGTTTATACTGGGAGGGGGCGTGGGGGGGTTTTTTTGGAGAATTTTGCGGATTTTTGGGGAGTTTTTTGGGGGGGAAATTTGGGGGAATTTGGGGGTTTTTGGGATGAATTTTGGGATTTTTGGGGGGAATTTTTGGGATAATTTCATGGAATGTTTGGGGTTTTTTGGGGGGAGATTTTTGGGGAATTTTTTGAGGTTTTATTTTGTAATTTTGAGAGAATTTTTGGGTGAAATTTTGAGGATTTTGGGGTCATTCTTTGGGGATTTTTGTGGGCGTTTTTTGGCTTCTTTGGGGCCAAATTTTGGGGATTTTTGGGTCAAATTTTTGGGATTTTTACGTCGAGTTTTTGGGATTGTTGGGTTCGAATTTTTGGCTTTTTTTACGGCCAAATTTTGGGAATTTTGGGGGCAAATTTTTGGGATTTTTGGGGCCAAATTTTTGGGATTTTTCTTTCAAGTTTTTGGGATTTTTGGGTGAAATTTTTGTGATTTTTGGGTGAAATTTTTGGGTGAAATTTTTGGGATTTTTGGGACCAAATTTTTGGGATTTTTGGGTCAAATTTTTGGGATTTTTGGGTCAAATTTTTGGGTCAAATTTTTTTGATTTTTGGGTGAAATTTTTGGGTCAAATTTTGTGGATTTTTGGGTGAAATTTTTGGGTCGGATTTTTGGGATTTTTGGGTGAAATTTTTGGGTGAAATTTTTGGGTCAAATTTTTGGGATTTTTGGCCCAAATCTTTGGGGTCAAATTTTTGGGATTTTTGGGACCAAATTTTTGGGATTTTTGTTTCAAATTCTTGGGATTTTTAGTTCAAATTTTTGGGACCAAATTTTTGGGACCAAATTTTTGGGATTTTTGGGTCAAATTTTGGGGATTTTTGAGTCAAATTTTGGGGATTTTTGAGTCAAATTTTTGGGTCAAATTTTTCGGATTTTTGGGACCAAATTTTTGGGATTTTTGTTTCAAATTTTTGGGACTTTTGGGTCAAATTTTGGGGATTTTTGGCCTAAATTTTTGGGGCCAAATTTTGGGGATTTTTGGAGTTACATTTTTGGGTTTTCTGGAGTTAAATTTTTGGGGGTTTTTGGGTCAAATTTTTGGAATTTTTGTTTCAAATTTTTGGGATTTTTGGGTCAAATTTTGGGGATTTTTGAGTCAAATTTTTGGGTCAAGTTTTTGGGTGAAATTTTTGGGGTCAAATTTTTGGGATTTTTGGGACCAAATTTTGGGGATTTTTGGGACCAAATCTTTGGGATTTTTGGGTCAAATTTTTTTGATTTTTGGGTGAAATTTTTGGGTCAAATTTTGTGGATTTTTGGGTGAAATTTTTGGGTCAAATTTTTGGGATTTTTGGGACCAAATTTTTGGGATTTTTGTTTCAAATTCTTGGGATTTTTAGTTCAAATTTTTGGGACCAAATTTTTGGGATTTTTGGGACCAAATTTTTGGGATTTTTGAGTCAAATTTTGGGGATTTTTGAGTCAAATTTTTGGGTCAAATTTTTGGGATTTTTGGGTGAAATATTAGGAGTCAAATTTTTGGGATTTTTGGGACCAAGTTTTTGGGATTTTTCTTTCAAATTTTTGGGATTTTTGGGTCAAATTTTTGCAAATTTTGGGCCAAATTTTTGGGATTTTTAGTTCAAATTTTTGGGATTTTTGGCTCAAATTTTCGGGATTTTTGGCTCAAATTTTCGGGATTTTTGGGTCAAATTTTTGGGATTTTTGTTTCAAATTTTGGGGATTTTTTGGGTCAAATTTTGGGGATTTTTGAGTCAAATTTTTGGGTCAAATATTTGGGATTTTTGGGTAAAATATTTGGGATTTTTGGGTGAAATTTTTGGGTCAAATTTTTGGGATTTTTGGGTGAAATTTTTGGGTGAAATTTTTTGGATTTTTGGGACCAAATTTTTGGGATTTTTGTTTCCAATTTTGGGGATTTTCGGGTCAAATTTTTGGATGTTTCGGGTGAAATTTTTGGGATTTTGGGGCTTTTTTCGGGCCGATTTTTCCCCCCCCGGCTTTCCCGTGCCTATTTTGGGTCAAACTCGGGCGTTTTTCGGGCGATTTTGGGGGCGCTGATTTTAACCCTTTCCTCCCCAGTGGGATCCCCGGCACTCGTCGCTGTCGTGCGCCGACTTTGGGGCGTGGCTGAGGTCGGGGGACGCCGAGCCGGGCCCGGGGGAGCTGCTGGGGGACACGGGGATCGGTGAGAAAAACACGGATTCGGGGCAAAAAAGGGGAGATTTGGGCAAAAATCGGGAATTGGGGGGGGAAAAACCTCCAAAAAACGGGATTTTGGGGAAAAAAAATGGGAATTTTGGAGGAAAAAAAGAAGATTTTGGAGGAAAAAAAAAGAGGATTTGGGAGAAAAAAATTGGGAGTTTTTAGGGGGAAAAATGGGGATTTTTGCCAAAAAAAAAAGGGAATTTTTTTGGAGAAAAAAGGGGATTTTTTAAAGGGAAAAAACGGGATTTTTTGGGGAAAAAAAAGAGAATTTTGAAGGGGGGAAATAAATTTTTGGGGGAAGGATTTGGGGGGATCAAAAGGGAGTTTTTTGGGGGGAAAAGAAAAAAAAATTTGGGAGGAAAAAGGGATTTTGGAGGAAAAAAACGGGGATTTTGGAGGGAAAAATGGGGGAATTTCAGGGGAAAAAAAGAGTTTTTGGAAGAAATTTTTTGGAGGAAAAAAAGAATTTTTGGAGGAATTTTTAGGGGGGAAAATTTGGGAGTTTCGCTGGGAAATGTGGGAATTTTATGGGAAAAAAATTGGGAGTTTTGGGGGGAAAAACGAGGAATTTTTAGGGAAAAAAAAATGGGAACTTTTAGGAAAAAAAATGAGAATTTTTTGAAAAAAAATAGAATTTTTTAAAGAAAAAGCCGGGAATTTTTTGGAAAAAAACCAGGAATTTTTAGGAAAAAAACCGGGAATTTTGAGGAAAAAAAAACCAGCAATTTTTACCAAAAAAAAAAAGGGAATTTTTCAGGAAAAAAATGGGAATTTTTTGGAAAAAAATCGGGAATTTTTAGGAAAATAAATGGGAATTTTTAGGAAAAAAAGTAGGATTTTTTTAGGAAAAAGCCGGGAATTTTTAGGAAAAAACCTGGAACTTTTTGGAAAAAAAATAGGATTTTTTTACAAAAAAGCTGGGAATTTTTAGGGAAAAAAAAATGGGAATTTTTCATTAAAAAATGGGAATTTTTAGGGAAAAAAAGGGGAATTTTTAGGGAAAAAGCTGGGAATTTTTAGGGAAAAAAATGGGAATTTTTCATTAAAAAAATGGGAATTTTTAGGGAAAAAACTGGGAACTTTTAGGAAAAAAAGGAATTTTTGGAAAAAAAATAGGATTTTTTTAGGAAAAAAATGGGAATTTTTAGGGAAAAAAGTGGGAATTTCTCGGAAAAAAAGTGGGAATTTTTAGGGAA
This sequence comes from Chamaea fasciata, assembly GCF_029207755.1. Classification (NCBI taxonomy): domain Eukaryota; kingdom Metazoa; phylum Chordata; class Aves; order Passeriformes; family Sylviidae; genus Chamaea; species Chamaea fasciata. The sequence continues at coordinate 18,910 of NW_027094936.1, read as the reverse complement.
AAAAGTGGGAATTTCTTAGAAAAAAAGGGGAATTTTTCAGAAAAAAATGGGAATTTTTAGGGAAAAAAGTGGGAATTTTTACAAAAAAAAATAGGATTTTTTTAGGAAAAAGCTGGGAATTTTTAGGGGAAAAAATGGGAATTTCTCGGAAAAAAATGGGAATTTTTAGGGGAAAAAAGTGGGAATTTTTCGGAAAAAAAGGGGAATTTTTAGGGAAAAAAAAGAGGAATTTTTCGGGGAAAAAGCGGGAATTTCTCGGAAAAAAGCGGGAATATTCGGGGCGAGCCCCGGGAAGAGCCGGGCCGACGGCGGCGAGCGCTAAGGGCGGCCCGGGGCGGTGGCGCCGCCCGTCTCCGGCAGAGTGCCCCCGGTGCGGGCAGAGCTTCGCCCTGGCCCGCGGCGGCTGCCTCCACTTCCAGTGCTCCCAGTGCCGGCACCAGTTCTGCGCCGGCTGCGGGGCCCAGTTCCACCGGCCCGGGGTGAGAAACCAACTGGGTTGTACTGGTTTGTACTGGGAGGGGGGAGGGGGCTCAAAGAGGGGGAAGGAACGGGGGAAAAAATGGGGGGAAATGGTAAAAAAAGAAGGAAAAACGGGGGGGGAAAGGGTTAAAAATGGGGGGGAAAGGGTTAAAAAGGGGGGGGAAAGGGTTAAAAAGGGGGGGTTGTACTGGTTTGTACTGGTTTATACTGGGAGGGGGGAAAGGGTTAAAAAGGGGGAAAAAAACGGGGGGAAACGGCAAAAACTGGGGAAAAATGGGGGAAAATGGGGAAAAAACAAGGAAAAATTGGGAAAAAAGGGTTAAAAACGGGGGGGAAAGGGTTAAAAAGGGGGGGTTGTACTGGTTTGTACTGGTTTATACTGGGAGGGGGGAAGGGGTTCAAAAAGGGGAAAAAACGGGGGGGAAAACGGCAAAAAATGGGGGAAAATGGGGGAAAATGGGGAAAAAAGGGTTAAAAATTGGGGGGGAAAGGGTTAAAAAGGGGGGGAAAGGGTTAAAAAAGGGGGGGTTGTACTGGGTTGTACTGGTTTATACTGGGAGGGGGGAAATGGGGAAAAAATGGTGAAAAAACGATAAAAAATGGTGAAAAAATGGCAAAAATGGTAACGAAAAAATGGGGAAAAAAGGGTTAAAAACGGGGGGAAAAGGGTTAAAAATTGGGGGGAAAGGGTTAAAAAGGGGGGGTGGTACTGGTTTGTACTGGTTTATACTGGGAGGGGGGAAAGGGTTAAAAAGGGGGAAAAAAACGGGGGGGAAAACGGCAAAAAATGGGGAAAAATGGGGGGAAATGGGGAAAAAACCAAGGAAAAACGGGGGGAAAGGGTTAAAAATGGGGGGGAAAGGGTTAAAAAGGGGGGGTGGTACTGGTTTGTACTCGTTTATACTGGGAGGGGGGAAGGAGTTAAAAAAGGGGGAAAAAACGGGAAAATGAGGGGAAATGGTAAAAAAAAAAAGAAGGAAAAACGGGGGGGAAAGGGTTAAAAAGGGGGGGAAAGGGTTAAAAACGGGGGGAAAGGGTTAAAAAAGGGGGGGTTGTACTGGTTTGTACTGGTTTATACTGGGAGGGGGGAAAGGGTTAAAAAGGGGGGAAAAATGGGGGGAAAACGGCAAAAAATGGGGAAAAATGGGGGAAATGGGGAAAAAACAAGGAAAAACGGGGGGAAAAAGGGTTAAAAATGGGGGAAAAGGGTTAAAAACGGGGAAAAAAGGGTTAAAAAAGAGGATTGGACTGGTTTGTACTGGTTTATACTGGGAGGGGGGAAACGGGGAAAAAATGGTGAAAAAACGATAAAAAAATGGTGAAAAAACGGCAAAAATGGTAAAAATGAAAAAATGGGGAAAAAAGGGTTAAAAACGGGGGGAAAAGGGTTAAAAATTGGGGGGAAAGGGTTAAAAATGGGGGGTGGTACTGGTTTGTACTGGTTTGTACTGGGAGGGGGGAAAGGGTTAAAAAAGAGGGGAAAAAACGGGGGGAAAATGGCGAAAAATGGGGAAAAATGGGGAAAAAAGGGTAAAAAATGGGGAAAAAAGGGTTAAAAATGGGGGAAAAGGGTTAAAAAAGAGGATTGGACTGGTTTGTACTGGTTTATACTGGGAGGGGGAAGGGGTGAAAAAATGGGGAAAAAATGGGGAAAAAATGAGGGGAAAACGGGGAAAAAATGGGGAAAAAAGTGTTAAAAACGGGGAAAAAAGGGTTAAAAGGGGGGGTTGTACTGGTTTGTACTGGTTTGTACTGGGAGGGGGGAAAGGGTTAAAAAAGGGGGAAAAATGGGGGAAAAACGGGAAAAAAGGTGGAAAAACTTGGCGTGGTTTTCGGGGCGGTTTTGGCCCTTTTTGGGTCGATTTTGGGTCATTTTTGTCCATTTTTGGGGCCAATTTTGGGCCATTTTTTGGGTCAATTTTGGGTCATTTTTTGGGTCAAATTTGGGTCATTTTTTGGGTCAATTTTGGGTCATTTTTAGTCAATTTTGGGCCAAATTTTGGGGTTTTTTTGCCTTTTTTGGGTCAATTTCTTGGAAATTTTGGGTGATTTTGGGTCAATTTTGGGTCATTTTCTCCCAATTTTTGGGCTCAATTTCGGGTGATTTCGGGACAATTTTGGGTCATTTTGACGATTAATTTTGGGTCAATTTTGGGTCAATTTTGTGCCATTTTCTCCCAATTTTCTGGCTCAATTTTGGGACAAATTTTAGGTCGATTTTGGGTCAATTTGATGATTAATTTGGAGTCAATTTTTGGGTCAATTTTGTGCCATTTTTGGGTCAATTTTGGGTCAATTTTGTGCCATTTTTTGGGTCAATTTTGGGTCATTTTCTCCCAATTTTCCGGCTCAATTTTGGGTGATTTTGGGTCGATTTTGTGCCATTTTGGGGTCAATTTTGGGCCAAATTTTGGGTCATTTTTTGGCCTTTTTCGGGTCAATTTTTGGGGTTAATTTTTGGGTTAATTTCAGGTGATTTTGGGTCAATTTTGGGCCATTTTGACGATTAATTTTGGGTCCATTTTGGGGTCATTTTTGTGCCATTTTTGGGTCAATTTTGTGCCGTTTTTGGGTCAATTTTGGGTCAATTTTGTGCCATTTTGGGGTCATTTTTGTGCCATTTTTGGCTCAATTTTGGGTCAATTTTGTGCCATTTTCCGGCTCCATTTCGGGTGATTTCGGGTCAATTTTGGGCCATTTCGACGATGAATTTCGGGTCCATTTTGGGGTCGATTTTTGTGCCGTTTTTGGCTCAATTTTGGGTCGATTTTGGGTCAATTTTGTGCCATTTTTGGGTCAATTTTGGGTCAGTTTTGCACCATTTTCCGGGTCAATTTTGGGTCAATTTCGGGTGATTTCGGGTCAATTTTGGGCCATTTCGACGATGAATTTCGGGTCCATTTTGGGGTCGATTTTTGTGCCGTTTTTGGCTCAATTTTGGAGTCATTTTTGTGCCATTTTGGCGTCAATTTTGTGCCATTTTGGGGTCAATTTTGGGTCAGTTTTGCACCATTTTCCGGCTCAATTTTGGGTCAATTTCGGGTGATTTCGGGTCAATTTTGGGCCATTTTCCGGCTCCATTTCGGGTGATTCCGGGTCAATTTTGGACCATTTCGACGATGAATTTCGGGTCCATTTTGGGGTCAATTTTTGTGCCGTTTTTGGCTCAATTTTGGGTCAGTTTTGGGGTCATTTTTGTGCCATTTTTGGGTCAATTTTGTGCCGTTTTTGGCTCAATTTTGGGTCAATTTTGGGCCATTTTCCGGCTCAATTTCGGGTGATTTCTGGTCAATTTTGGGCCATTTCGACGATGAATTTCGGGTCCATTTTGGGGTCGATTTTTGTGCCGTTTTTGGCTCAATTTTGGGTCGATTTTGGGTCAATTTTGTGCCATTTTTGGGTCAATTTTGGGTCAGTTTTGCACCATTTTCCGGCTCAATTTTGGGTCAATTTTGTGCCGTTTTTGGGTCCATTTTTGGGTCAATTTTGTCCATTTTGGGGTGAATTTCGTGCCATTTTTGGATCAATTTTGTGCCATTTTCTCCCAATTTTCCGGCTCAATTTTGGGCCAAATTTTGGGTCGATTTTGGGTCAATTTTGGGTCATTTTTGTGCCATTTTCCGGCTCCATTTCGGGTGATTTCGGGTCAATTTTGGGCCATTTCGACGATGAATTTCGGGTCCATTTTGGGGTCAATTTTTGTGCCGTTTTTTGGCTCAATTTTGGGTCCTTTCGGGTCAAACCTCCCCCGATTTTTTCCCGTTTTTTTTCCCCCCCAATTACATTTTTCCCCCTTTTTTCCCGTTTCCCCCATTTCTCGCCCCAATTTTCATCCTCCCTTTTCCCAGAGCTGCCCCAGCCCCCAGTGCCCCCTGCGGGGCTCCCTGCACGGCCACCACCCCCGCGACTGTCTCTTCTACCTGCGCGACTGGGAGCCCCCGCGCCTGCAGCGGCTGCTCCGGGTGGGCACTGGTTTGCACTGGTTTGGACTGGTTTATACTGGGAGGGGTTTGGGGGGAAAATTTGGGGGGTTTGGGGGAAAATTTGGGGGGTTTTGGGGCAGGAAATGGGGAAAAAATGGGGGAAAATCGGTGATGAAAGCGGTTTTTCATACTGGTTTGTACTGGTTTGGGGCTGGTTTGGGACTGGTTTGGACTGGTTTGGACTGGTTTGGACTGGTTTGGACTGGGAGGGGTTTGGGGGAAAATTTGGGGGGTTTTGGGGCAGAAAATGGGTCGAAAATGGGGAAAAATCGGTTCTGGAAATGGTTTTTCGTACTGGTTTGTACTGGTTTGGGGCTGGTTTGGGACTGGTTTGGACTGGTTTGGACTGGTTTGGACTGGGAGACGAAAAAACGGTGAAAATCGAGCCAAAAATGGGGGGAAAAAATGGTTGAATGCAGATAACGGGGTCACTGGTTTGGACTGGTTTGGACTGGTTTATACTGGGAGGGACTGGGAGGCGAAAAAACGGGGAAAAAAGGTCAAAAAATGGGGAAAAAATGGTGAGAAATGGGGGGGAAAAGGGTTAAAAATGGAGAGGAAAGGGTTAAAATGGGATGTTTGGGGGTTACTGGTTTGGACTGGTTTATACTGGTTTATACTGGTTTGAACTGGTTTATACTGGTTTGAACTGGTTTATACCGGTTTGAACTGGTTTATACTGGTTTGAACTGGTTTATACTGGTTTGAACTGGTTTATACTGGTTTCTCTGCCCCCTCCCCCCAGGCCGCCAACGTCGCCTTCGAGACGGAGCCGCCCCCTGAGGCCCCGCCCAACCCAACTGGTTTGTACTGGTTTATACTGGTTTAAACTGGTTTGTACTGGTTTGTACTGGGAGACCCCAAAATCCCCATTTTTCCCTTTTTTCCCCAAATCCCTTTTTTTCTCCCCAAAAATCCCATTTCTTCCCATTTTCCCCCCAAAATCCCCAAATTTCCCCATTTTCCCCAAATTTCCCCATTTCCCCCCAAATTTCCCCATTTTCCCCCCAAATTTCCCCATTTCCCCCCAAATTTCCCCATTTTCCCCCCAAAATCCCCAAATTTCCCCAAAATCCCCAAATTTCCCCATTTCCCCCCAAATTTCCCCAAATTTCCCCCCAAATTTTCCGTCTCCCCCCAGGCCTGTGCCCGGTGCCGGAGCAGAAGGAGGTCGGCGCGGCGTTCCGCGACGAGCCGTGCGGGCGGGAAACGGCGCCGGGCCACGCCGGCCTCTGCAGGTGCCGGCCGGGAGCGTCGCGGCTGTTGCCGGGGTTTTTCGGGAATTTTTGGGGATTTTTTGGGATTTTTTTGGGATTTTTTTAAAATTTTTTCGGAAATTTTTTCAGATTTTTTCGCAATTTTTTCGGATTTTTTCGGGTTTTTTCAGAATTTTTTCAGAATTGTTTCAGGGTTTTTTTAGATTTTTTTCGGGTTTTTTTGAATTTTTTTGGAATTTTTTCTTTTGGATTTTTTTAGGGCTTTTTCGCATTTTTTCAGGGTTTTTTTCAGATTTTCTCAGAGTTTTTAGGAATTTTTTTCGGGTTTTTTTTGGATTTTTTTTCTAGGTTTTTTGGAATTTTTTCAGATTTTTTTTGGATTTTTTTGGAATTTTTTTGGATTTTTTTTTAAATTTTTTTTTCAGATTTTTTTCTGGATTTTTTTCTGGGTTTTTTTCAGATTTTCTCGGATTTTTTTGGAATTTTTTTTCAGATTTTTTTTTGATTTTTTTCTGGATTTTTTTGGTTTTTTTCAGATTTTTTTTTGGATTTTTTGGGGGGGTTTTTTCAGATTTTTTTGGATTTTTTTCAGATTTTTTCTGATTTTTTTCTGATTTTGCCCCGGGTTTCTTTCAGATTTTTATGGAATTCTTTTCGCATTGTTTTCGGATTTTTTGGGGGTTTTTTTTCCGGATTTTTTTTGATTTTTGGGGGGATTTTTTCCAGATTTTTTTGGACTTTTTTTCAGATTTTTTCCGATTTTTTCCAAATTTTTTTCCAGATTTTTTCAGATTTTTTTCAGAATTTTTTGGAGTTTTTTTTGGATTTTTTGGAAATTTTTTTCAGATTTTTTTCAGATTTTTGGGGGCGTTTTTTGACCGTTTCTTGAGCGTTTTTGGGGCGTTTTCAACCGTTTTTTGATAATTTTTTTTTGACAATTATTTGACCGTTTCTCCGTCGTTTTTGGGTCTTTTTTGGGTCAGTTTTTGGCCATTTTTGAGTCTTTTCTTTGGGTCATTTTGGGTCATTTTTGGCCATTTTAGGTCACTTGGGGTCATTTTTGGGTCATTTTTGGCCTTTTTTTGGGCCATTTTTGGGTGGTTTTGGGTCATTTTGGGGTCATGGTCACTCTGGGGTCACTCTGGGGTCACTGGGGTCATTTTTTGGCTCATTTTTCAGCCATTTTTGGGTCATTTTTGGCCATTTTTGGTCATTTTCGGCCATTTTTGGTCATTTTCGGGCCATTTTGGGCCATTTTTGGGCCATTTTTGGCCATTTCCGGCTCGTTTCTCGTGCGGTTTCCAGCGTCGGTCACTCCGTGGTCACTCTGCGCTCACCGGTCACTCACCGGTCACTCTGGTCATTTTCAGCCATTTTTGGCTCATTTTTTGGCCATTTTCAGTCATTTTCGGCCATTTTGGGCCATTTTCGGTTATTTTGGGCCATTTTTTGGCCATTTTCAGTCATTTTCGGCCATTTTTGGGCCATTTTCGGCCATTTTTGGTCATTTTCGACCATTTTTGGCCATTTTTGGCCATTTTCGGCCATTTTCGGCCATTTCCGGCTCGTTTCCCCCGCGGTTTCTGGCGTCGGTCGCTCCACGGTCACTCCGCGGTCACTCACCGGTCACTCTGGTCATTTTTGGCCATTTTTCACCATTTTCGGCCATATTTGGGCCATTTTCGGCCATTTTGGGCCATTTTCCGCCATTTCCGGCTCCTTTCCCGCGCGGTTTCCGGCGTCGCTCGCTCCGTGGTCACTCCGCAGTCGCTCCGCGGTCACCGGTCACTCACCGGTCACTCAGGTCATTTTCGGCCATTTTTGGCTCATTTTTCGGCCATTTTCGGCCATTTTCCGGCCATTTTCCGCCATTTCCGGCTCCTTTCCCGCGCGGTTTCCGGCGTCGCTCACTCCGCGGTCACTCCGCGGTCACTCGGCGGTCACTCCGCGGCCGCTGACCGCTCTGGCCCCTCCCGCCCCGCAGAGCTCACTACAGCGAGTACCTGGTGTCCCTGATCAACCGGCACGGGCTGGACCCCGCCCCCCTGTACGAGGGGGCGGAGCTTTGGGCGGCGGCCGAGCGCCACCTGGCGGCCGGGAGGAGCCGGCGCCGGCCGGGCGAGAGCCGGGCCGAGCACGAGAGCCGAGTGCGCCGGCTGCTGGCCGCCGAGGCGCCGGTCCGGCCCCGCCCCCCCCGCCCCGGGCCACGCCCCCTATGCAAATGAGGCCCCGAGGGGAGAAGACGGCGGCGGCGGAGGGGGGGGTTGGGGAGTTTTGGGGGAGTTTTGGGGGGAATTTGGGGAAATTTGGGGGAATTTGGGGGAATTTTGGGGAATTTTGGGGAATTTTGGGGAATTTGGGGGAATTTTGGGGGATTTTGGGGAAATTTGGGGAAAATTTGGGGGGAATTTGGGGAAATTTGGGGGAATTTTGGGGGAATTTTGGGGAAATTTGGGGGGAATTTGGGGAAATTTGGGGGAATTTTGGGGGAATTTGGGGGAAATTTGGGGGGAATTTTCGGTGGGAATTTTGGGGCATTTTTTGGGGTGATTTTGGGGGGATTTTGGGGGAATTCTGGGGGAATTTTGGGGAACTTTCGGTGGGAATTTTGGGTCATTTTTTTGGGTGATTTTTGGGGCGTTTTGGGGAAATTTGGGGGAATTTTTGGGGAACTTTCAGTGGGAATTTCAGGGCATTTTGGGGGGCATTTTTGGGGCATTTTGGGGGAATTTTGGGGCATTTTTTGGGGGAATTTTGGGGCATTTTTTGGGGGAATTTTCGGTGGGAATTTTGGGTCTTTTTTGGGGCATTTTTGGGGTCGTTTTGGGGGAATTTTGGGTCATTTTGGGGGAATTTTGGGGAACTTTTGGTGGGAATTTTGGGTCATTGTTTTGGGTGATTTTTGGGGGAATTTTGGGGCATTTTTTTGGGGCATTTTGGGGGAATTTTGGGGCATTTTTTGGGGTATTTTTGGGTCATTTTGGGGAAATTTTCGGTGGGAATTTTGGGGCATTTTTGGGGGAATTTTGGGGAACTTTCAGTGGGAATTTTGGGGCATTTTTTGGGTGATTTTTGAGGAATTTTGGGGGAATTTTCAGTGGGAATTTTGGGTCTTTTTTGGGGCATTTTTGGGGTCGTTTTGGGGGAATTTTGGGTCATTTTGGGGGAATTTTGGGGAACTTTTGGTGGGAATTTTGGGTCATTGTTTTGGGTGATTTTGGGGGGAATTTTGGGGCATTTTTTGGGGCATTTTGGGGGAATTTTGGGGCATTTTTTGGGGCATTTTTGGGGGAGTTTTGGGGGAATTTTCAGTGGGAATTTTGGGTCATTTTTTGGGGGCTTTTTGGGGCAGTTTTGGGTCATTTTGGGGAAATTTGGGGGAATTTTGGGTCATTTTTGGGTGATTTTGGGGAAATTTTCGGTGGGAATTTTGGGGTATTTTTTTGGGTCATTTTTGGGGCGTTTTGGGGGAATTTGGGGGAAATTTTGGGGCATTTTTTGGAGTCATTTTGGGGGGAATTTTGGGGCATTTTTTGGTAATTTTTGGGTCATTTTGAGGCGGTTTTTGGGGCACTTTTGGGGAAATTCTGTGGTAATTTTGGGGCATTTTTTTGGGTCGTTTTGGGGGAATTTTGGGGCATTTTGGGGAAATTTTGGGGGAAAATTTTGAGTCATTTTTTGGGGCATTTTTTTGGGTGATTTTGGGGCGTTTTTGGGTCATTTTGGGTCGTTTTGGGGGAATTTTGTGGCATTTTTTGGGTCATTTGGGGGGAATTTTTGGGGCAATTTTTGGGGCGTTTTGGGGAAGTTTGGGGGGAAATTTTGGTGGGAATTTTGGGGCGTTTTTTGGGGCATTTTTTGGGTCAGTTTTGGGGAAATTCTGGGGGAATTTTGGGGAATTTTTTGGGTCATTTTGGGGGAATTTTGGGACATTTTTTTGGGGCTGTTTTGGGGCATTTTGGGGAATTTTGGGGGGAAATTTTGAGGTGATTTTGGGTCATTTTGGGGCCTTTTTTTGAGGGCATTTTTGGGGAAATCTCTGTGGGATTTTTGGGCCGTTTATGGGGGATTTGGGGCATTTTGGGTCGTTTTGAGACATTTTGGGTGTTTTGGGTCATTTCTGGGTCACTTGGGGGTCACAGGCGCCCCTCAGGCCACGCCCCCTCAAGGGCGTGGCCGACGCCTTTATGCAAATGAGCTTACCTTATACGGAAACCGTGGGGGGGCGGGGCGCCGCGCTTTATGCAAATGAGGCCGATTCCTTAATTAATCTTTCACTGCAAATAAAGTTTGGTTTGGAAAATTAAGGGTGGTTTCGTTGGGCCACGCCCGCTTTTATGCAAATGAATCACGTTCGGAGGCATGGGAACACGCCCCCTTTTATGCAAATAATAGGGGGTTTGATCAATGGGTGGAGCCACGCCTTTTATGCTAATGAGGAGCCGCCGAAATCCATCTGGGAGCCCCAAAATCCCTAAAATTTACCCCAAAATTCATTGAATTCACCCCAAAATCCCCCGAATTCACCCCAAAATCCTCAAATTCACCCAAAAAACCCCCAAATTCGCCCCAAAATTCCACCTGGGAACCCGAAAATTCCAGATATTCACCCCGAAATTCCATCTGGAAACACCAAAATCCCCCAAATTCACCAAAAAACCCCAAATTCACCCCAAAATTCCACCTGGGAACCCCAAAATCCACCAAATTCAGCCCAAAATCCTGAAATTCACCCAAAAAACCCCCAAATTCGCCCCAAAATCCTCAAATTCCACCAAAAAACCCCCAAATTCACCCCAAAATTCGCCTGGGAACCCCAAAATCCACCAAATTCACCCGAAAATCCTCAAATTCACCTAAAAAATCCCAAATTCACCCCAAAATTCCACCTGGGAACCCCAAAATTCCAGATATTCACCCCGAAATTCCATCTGGAAACCCCAAAAATCCCCAAAATTCACCAAAAAAACCCAAATTCACCCCAAAATCCCCAAATTCATCCAAAAACCCCCCCAAATTCACCCCAAAATCCTCAAATTCACCTAAAAAATCCCAAATTCGCCCCAAAATTCCACAAATTCACCCCAAAATTCCACCCGGGAACCCCAAAATCCCCCAAATTCACCCCAAAATCCTCAAATTCACCCAAAAAAAACCCCCAAATTCGTCCAAAATTCCACCTGGGAACCCCAAAATCCACCAAATTCACCCCAAATTTCCACAAATTCACCCAAAAAAACCCCCAAATTCACCCCAAAATTCACCTGGAAACCCCAAAAATCCCCAAAATTCACCCAAAAAAACCCCAAATTCACCCCAAAATTCCACCTGGGAACCCCAAAATCTCACAGATTAACACCAAAATCCCACAAATCCGCCCCAAAATCCTCCAAATTCACCCCAAAATCCTGAAATTCACCAAAATCCCCCAAATTCACCCCAAAATCCTGAAATTCACCAAAATCCCCTAAATTCACCCCAAAATGTCCCCAAATCCCACAAATCCTCCCCAAAACCCCTCAGCGACCTCCCAAAAAAACCCCCCTCAAATTCCCCCTAAAATCCCCCAAATCCACCCCAAAATCCCCCAAAATCCCCCAAATCCCCCCCAAAAAATCCCGCAAATCTTTACTAAAACCCGGGAAAAACCCCGAGAAATTCCCTTTAAATCCTCCCGCGGTTTCTGCCCGCCGCCATTTTTCCCCCCGCCCCGTCCGCTTCCACCTTCTCCCCTCGCGGACGCCGCGCTCTGATTGGCCGCTCGCCGTGAGGCGCCCGCCGCTCCCATTGGCGGAGCGTTTCCCGCCTTTTTGACGCCCTTCTCCGATTGGTCGGCGGTTGTCGCCGAGGGGAGAGCCGCGCGTTGATGGGCTGGAGGGGCAAAAGGCGGGCGGGGGGAAGGGGCGGGGTTTCCTGTGGCGAGCGGCGGCGTGATTGGCTGAGCGGCGGGAAAGGGGGCGGGGCCACCGAGGTGATAAAGGAGGCGGCGTGGCGGCCTCAGGCTCAGTCCGGCGGCGGCGGCGGTCGAGGCTCCGGGGCCGAGGTGGCGCTTTGAACGATCCATTCCTTCGCTTTAATTAATTGAATTAACCGAATTACCTTAATTGGCGGCGGGGAGGGGTGGCGGCGATTAATCAAGGCGCTAATTGAGGCGCTAATCGGGCGATTCGAGGCTTTTTTTTGGGGGGGTTTTAAACGGGGAAATCCGAGCCGGGGGACGTTTAATCCAACTGTTAAACTGTCCGGATTTAATTCCTTTTAATTATTGAATTGATTAATTCGTTTTAATCGCGCGGCTTCGCCGCTATTTCTTTTTTTTTGTCCTTGAGGGGTTTTAGGGCCAAAATCGCCTTTAAAACCCTTTTTTTTGTTGTTTTTTTGGCCTCAATTTTAATCCGATTCTCCTCAGGTTTAATTTTAAGCAACTTTCCCCTCAGGCTTTTAAATCATTTTAAATTAAATCTGGGTTTCCATCCACTTCTGAGGCGCTTTGTGTTTTAGGCGCTTTAATTAATTAAATTGGGTTTAATTAAGTTAGATTTCATTAAATTGCATTTTAGCCCAGTTTATTAATATTTATTGCAAAGACTTTATTCAGATCTAATTGATTTATTTCAAAAGTGTTTCTCGTGCCGCTTTGAGGCGCTAAATTCGCCTTTTACCTTTTAAAATGAATTAAAGCTCGTTTAATTTATCGCCGTTAAATTAAATTAAATTTCTTTATTCGATTTTGGAGCTTTTGGAGCCTTTTGGGGTTTTTTTCCCTGAGGCGTTTTTATCCCGTTTAAACTTGAAATTATTTAAATAGTTCCGGAATTTAGTTAATATTTATTAATATTTATTTAATATTTATTTAATATTTATTTAATATTTATTGATATTTATTAATATTTAGCAGAATTAGCGACTTTTATTTCCATTTTGAGGGGTTTTGGGTCCCGTTTTAGGTTAAAAAATCCCTTTTTTAACTTCCGGTTTGTCACCGTTAATTAAATACAATTTAATTAATTCAATCGTTACGCGCTTGCTTGAAGTGAATTCCTTTATTAAGCGTTTCTTAATCGTTAACTTTGAGTATTTAAAGCAAATTTCTTGCGGCTTTAAGGGAGTTTGAATTGTAATTTTTATTCAGTTAAAGTTGGAATTACTAAGTTTTAAATTGTTATAGAATTAATAAATTAATTAATATGTTAATATTATAATAAAATATATTAGGATATCAAATATTTTAACTTATATTAATAATTCTAAGTATAAATATTAAATTATAAGTATAAATAATAATATTTAATGCTATTCAGAAATTAAATATTGAATATTTATATATTTTAATATTTATTTAAATGGATTTATTTAAATATATTTAAAGACCGTGACGTATTAAAGATAATATTTAACAGTTTAATTTTGGGATTTTGCAGTATTTAGAAATAAAACATTTAAGAAATAAATTTATTAAGCGTTTCTTTTGTTTTTAATTAAGCTTAAACTTGTTAAAGTTGAGGTTATTAGGTGCTAAATTAATTGATATTAGGTAATTATTCAATATAGGAAATAAGTTGTTTCAAATTAGATTTAAATAATTATAAGTTATAGAAAACGTTAATATAAAATTAATTAATTGATTGTAAGAACTTAGATGAAATTAAATAAACAAAAATCCACAAAATTATATAAAATACAGAAAATTAAATATAAAAAATCACCCGAAATATAAAAAATTTAAATATATTAAAGTCCATTAAACCCGTTAATTCGTTAATTGCCTTTCAACACGTTCATTTCTTTCCGCCCCAAATTTATTTTATTCCCTTAAATCTGTTTTTTTTTGAATTAATTAAAAACCCTTGGAAAAATCCAATTCCTTTTAACGAATTCAAATCTCGTTTTTTAACCCCAAAATCGCCGTTTTCCCCGCCCCTTTAGAAAATATTCAACTTTTATTCAAATTATTTTCAAATTCTATTCAAATTTTATTCAAATTTTATTCGAATTTTATTCAAATTTTATTCAATTTTTATTCAATTTTTTTCAAATTTTTTTCGATTTTTTTGGAATTTTTTCACATTTTTTTCGAATTTTTTCCAATTTTTTCGATTTTATTCGGATTTTATTCAAAAGTTTATTCCAATTTTATTCAAATTCATTCAAATTTAATTGGGATTCGTGGGCGGGGCCGGCGGGATGTTCTATTACCCCGCGGTGCTGCGGCGGCGCACGGGCTGCTTCGGCACCATCTGGTGAGTGGGGAGGTTTGGGGGGAAATCCGGGGGTTTGGGGAAAATTTGGGGGGATTTGGGGAAATTTGGGAAAAATTTGGGAAAAATTTGGGGATTTGGGGGAATTTTGGGGGAAATTTTATGGAAATTTTGGGTAAAATTTAGGGAAAATTTGGGTAAAATTTAGGGAAATTTTGGGGGAGTTTGGGGAGAATTTGGGGGAAAATTGAGGTGAAATTTTGGGGAAATTTAGGGAAAATTTGGGAGAAATATGGAGGAAATTTGGGAAAAATTTGGTGGAATTTGGGGGGAAATTGGGAAATTTTGGGGGAATTTGGGTAAAATTTAGGGGAATTTTGGGGGAATTTTGGGAAAATTTGGGGAGAATTTGGGGGAAAATTGAGGTGAAATTTTGGGAAAATTTGGGACAATTTGGGAAAAATACGGAGGAAATTTGGGGGAATTTTGGGGAAAATTTGGGTAAATTTTGGGGAAAATCTGGAGGAAATTTGGGGGAAATTTTATGGAAATTTTGGGTAAAATTTGGGGGAAAATTGGGGAAAATTTGGGGGAAATTGGGGAATATTTGGGGAAAATTCGGGGGGGTTTGGGTGGATTTTGGGACATTTTTAGGGAATTTTGGGGCTTTTTTGGCATTTTGGGTGGATTTCGGCTGGTTTTGGGTGGATTTGGGTCTTTTTTTTGAGAATTTCGGGGCGTTTGGGTGGATTTGGGGTCGGTTTGGGGTGATTTTGGTCGATTTTGGGCGGTTTTTGGTGGGTTTTTTGCAGGCTGGCGGCCACCTGCCACTCGCGGCTCCTGCGCCGGGAATACCTGGGAGTGGACGTGCCGCGCACCTGGTGAGCCCCAAACAGCCCAAATTCACCCCAAAATTCACCCCAAAAATCCCCAAAATTCACCCCAAAAATCCCCAAAATTCACCCCAAAAATCCCCAAAATTTACCCCAAAATTTACCCCAAAATTCACCCAAAATCACCTCAAAAAATCCCCCAAATCACCCCAAAATTCACCCCAAAAATCTCCAAAATTCACCCCCCAAAACCCCAAAATCACCTCAAAAAATGCCCAAAATTCACCCCAAAATTCACCCCAAAAACCCCCAAAATTTACCCCAAAATTCACCCAAAATCACCTCAAAAAATGCCCCAAATCACCCCAAAATCACCTCAAAAACCCCCAAAAGCACCCGAAAATTCACCCCAAAAATCTCCAAAATTCACCCCAAAAAACCCCAAAATTCACCCCAAAATTCACCCCAAAAAACCCCAAATTCACCCCAAAATTCACCCCAAAAATCTCCAAAATTCACCCCAAAAAACCCCAAATTCACCCCAAAATTCACCCCAAAAAATCCCCAAAATTCACCCCAAAAAGTCCCCAAAATCCCCCCAAAAATCCCCAAAATTCACCCAAAAATTCACCCAAAATCACCTCAAAAATCCCCAAAATTCAGCCCAAAATTCATCCCAAAAACCCCCAAATTTTGCCCCAAAATTCACCCAAAAATTCACCCAAAATTACCTCAAAAAATCCCTAAAATCACCCCAGAAATCCCCAAAATTTACCCAAAAATTCACCCCAAAAATCTCCAAAATTCACCCCAAAAACCCCAAAATTCACCCCAAAAATCCCCAAAATTCACCCCAAAAAACCCGAAAATTCACCACGAAATCACCCCAAAAATCTTAAAATTCACCCCAAAATTCACTCCAAAAACCCCCAAATTTTGCCCCAAACTTCACCCCCAAAAATCCCCAAATTCACCCCAAAATCACCCCAAAAATCCGCAAAATTCACCCCAAAAATCCCCAAAATCACCCCAAAAGTCACCCCAAAAATCCCCAAATTTACCCAAAAATTCACCCCCAAAAGTCCCCAAAAATTCACCCCAAAATCACCTCAAAAAATCCCCAAAATTTACCCAAAAATTCACCCCAAAAACCCCCCAAATTCACCCCAAAATTTATCCCCAAAATCACCCCAAAAGTCACCCCAAAATTCACCCCAAAAAACCCCAAAATTTACCCCCCAAAATCCTCCAAATTTACCCCAAAGTTTACCCCAAAAATCTGCAAGATTCACCCAAAAATCCCCAAATTCACCCCAAAAACCCTCAAAAAAACACCAAATCGCCTCAAAATCCACCATGGCCGCCTGAGGGGGAGCCCCCAAAACCCTCCAAAAAAACCCCCAAAAATCCCCTAAAACCACCCAAAAAAACCCCCAAAATCCCTCAAAATCATCCAAAATCCCCAAAATCCCTCAAAACTCTTCAAAATCCCTCAAATTCATCCAAAAATCCCAAAATTCACCCCAAAATCGCCTCAAAAATCCACCGAAATCCCCCAAAATCCACCATGGCCGCCTGAGGGGATTCCTGAGGGGGAGCCGCCAAAACCCTCCAAAAAAAAACCCCAAAAATTCCCCAAAACCACCCAAAAAACCCCCAAAATCACCCAAAATCCCCAAAATCCCTGAAATTCACCCCAAAAAACACCAAATTCACCCAAAATTCCCTCAAAAAACCCCCAAATTTCCCCCAAAAAATGCCCCGAAATCCTCAAAATCCACCATGGCCGCCTGAGGGGGAGCCCCCAAAACCCTCCAAAAAAACCCCTAAAAATCCCCTAAAACCACCCAAAAAACCCCCAAAATCCCAAAAATCACCCCAAATCCCCAAAATCCCTCAAAACTCTTCAAAATCCCTCAAATTCATCCAAAAATCCCAAAATTCACCCCAAAATCGCCTCAAAAATCCACCAAAATCTCTCAAAATCCACCATGGCTGCCTGAGGGGATTCCTGAGGGGGAGCCGCCAAAACCCTCCAAAAAAAACCCCAAAAACCCCCTAAAACCACCCAAAAAACCCCAAAATCACCCAAAATCCCCAAAATCCCTGAAATTCACCCCAAAAACCCCCAAATTCACCCAAAATCCCCTCAAAAAACCCCCAAATTTCCCCCAAAAAAATGCCCCGAAATCCTCAAAATCCACCATGGCCGCCTGAGGGGGAGCCCCCAAAACCCTCCAAAAAAACCCCCAAAAATCCCCTAAAACCACCCAAAAAAACCCCCAAAACCCCCCAAAACCGCCCAAATTCACCCAAAATCCCCCAAATTCACCCCAAAAACCCCCAAATTCGCCCAAAATTCCCTCAAAACCCCCCAAATTCCCCCCCCAAACTCCCCTTCAAACCCCCACCGACCTCCGTCCGCTTTTCCCGCCTCTCCCCGCGGCCCCGCCCAGCGCCGCCGTGGAGTCGTTCGTGATTGGCCGAGGCGGGTGGGAGGTGCCGCCCCCCTCCGGCCGGGGCCCCGCCCCCGCGGTGCTCGCTGTACCTGGGGGCGTTGCTGCAGCTGGGTCTCGCGAGAGTTTACGGGCGGCAGTGCCACAGCCTGCTGGGTGAGGGGGGGCGCGCGGGGTTATGCTAATGAGGGGGCGGGTTGGGGGGGGAATTGGCGGGAAAATGGGGGGGAATTGGCGGGAAAATGGGGGGGATTTGGGGGGGCAAACTTGGGGGGAAATTTGGGGGAAATTTTGGGAATTTTGGGGAAATTTGGGGGGATTTTGGGGGGAAATTTGGGGGATTTTGGGGGGAAATCTGGGGGATTTGGGGGGAATTTTGGGGGGAAAATTGGGAAATTTTGGGGGAAATTTTGGGGGACTTTAGGGGAAAATTTGAGGGAAATTTTGGGGGGAAAAATTGGGGAATTTGGGGGAAAATTGGGGGGGAAAATGTGGGGGAATTTGGGGGGAATTTGGGAAATTTTTGGGGAAATTTTGGGGAAATTTGGGGGGAAATTTTGGGGGAAAATTTTGGGGATTTGGGGGAATTTGGGGGAATTTTGGAGAAATTTTGGGGGAAATTTGGGGGGATTTTGGGGAAATTTTGGGGGAAATTGGGGGGAAATTGGGGCAAAAGTGGGGGGAAAATGTGGGGGAATTTGGGGGAAAATTTGAGGGAGATTTTGGGGGGATTTTGGGGGAAAATTTGGGGGGAAATTTGGGGAAATTTGGGGGATTTTGGGGGGAATTTGGGGGAAAATTTGAGGGAAATTTTGGGGGATTTTGGGGAAAGATTTGGGGGAGTTTGGGGGAAAATTTGGGGGAATTTTGGGGAAATTTGGGAGAAATTTTGGGGGAAATTTTGGGGGAAAATTTGGGGGATTTTGGGGGAAATTGGGGGATTTGGGGGAAAATTGAAGGGAAATTTGGGGAAATTGTGGGGGAAAAATTGGGGGGAAAATGTGGGGGAATTTGGGGGAAAATTTGAGGGAAATTTTGGGAGATTTTGGTGCATTTTGGGAAGTTCTGTGGGAAACTGGAGGATTTGGGGTTATGGAAATGAGGGGGCGGGGTTATGGAAATGAGGCTGGGAGGGGTTGGGGAAACTTTGGGAGATTTCGAGGGAATTGGGAAATTTTGGGAAAAACTTGGGGGAATTTGGGGAGATTTGGGGGAAATGGGAGGAAAATTTGGGGAATTTATGGGAAATTTTGGAGATTTGGGGGAAATTTGAGAAAAAATTGGGGATTTGGGGGAAAACTTGGGAGATTTTTGTGGGAAATTTGTGGGAAATTTTGGGGGATTTTGAAGGAAATTCGGGAGAATTTGGAGAGAAATTTTTGGAATTTCGAGGGATTTTTTGGGGGGGGAAATTTGGGGATTTTTTTGTGAGAAATTTGAGGGGAAAATTGGGGGAATTTTGGGAGAATTTTGGGAAATTTTCCTGGAATTTCAGGAGTTTTCCCGGCGCCGTTTTTGGGCCATTTTTGGGCCGTTTTTTTGGGGGGTTTTCACCGGTTTTGGGTATTTCCGGCTCCCCCGATGGGTTTTGGGGAGGTTTGGGGCGGATTTTGGGGAATTTTGGGCCGTTTTGGGGTTTTTTTTTCCCACAGAGGAAGTTTCGGTGATTTTGGAGCGGCTGCACCGGGCCTGGCGCCCCCTGCTGGACATCGACATCAGCCCCCCCCGGAGGTGCCAAAAACC